>NC_041399.2:2100054-2280054 GCF_900747795.2 Erpetoichthys calabaricus
CCCACCCGCACCCCTCTGCTTCACAGCGCCCCCTGCTGCTCAGAAGGCGAATCACTCTCCTCTACAGTTTCCAGCGTGATTGTAGTGAAGAATGAAGTTGGTTCAGAATTTAATTACAACCACTACACACATCTGGTCAGAGATAGATAGATAGATAGATAGATAGATAGATAGATAGATAGATAGATAGATAGATAGATAGATATGAAAGGCACTATATAATAGATAGATAGATAGATAGATATGAAAGGCACTATATAATAGATAGATAGATAGATAGATAGATAGATAGATAGATAGATAGATAGATAGATAGATAGTTTATTAATCCCAAGGGGAAATTCACAATGGATGAAGATGTCTAATATCTATTTATTCATTTCTTCCAAAGTTACACAAATGACGGTCTAAATAAAATAACAAACCTAAATTAGCTATCAGAGTTTCTTTCTCTTAAATGTGTGTGTCAATGTTAACATTAGTTATTAACAGGGTACTTTGTTTATCCACTAGATGGCGTACTACACTCACGAGATCATCAATATCAGGAAATTGCTAGAACGTTAAAACTATATATAGTATTTACTCAACTTAAATAAGTAAATTCATCTTTTATATATATATATATATATACTGTATATTCTGTACAGTTGGGAGACCTGGGGACCTGGGATCACTTCCTGGGTCCTCCCTGTGTGGAGTTTGCATGTTCTCCCCATGTCTGCGTGGGTTTCCTCCCACAGTCCAAAGACATGCAGGTTAGGTGGGTTGGCGATTCTAAATTGGCTCTAGTGTGTGCTTGGTGTGTTTGTGTGTGTCTTGCGGGGGATTGGCACCCTGCCCAGGATTGGTTCCTGCCTTGTGCCCGGTGTTGGCTGGGATTGGCTCCAGCAAACCCCCATGATCCTGTGTTCAGACTTAGCGGGTTGGAAAATGGATGGATGGATGGATATTATACACGAGGAAACTGCAATACTGTAATTGTATAACAAACAATATATGTGAAACTCCAAATAGTGTCTGATCAATTAGGCTTTAGCTTCCTCAAAACCTCTATAGTTTAGAAACTGTAAAGTCAAGTCAAATTGGGGAGCCTGCACTGGTACAGCACGCCGCCGTGCCCACTACATGACAAAATAACTCAGGATCCCTGTTGGCAACCCCCCAGGCAGACACGCGGTGCAGTCCCACCCTCTATCTGCCGCAGCCAGGTGTTACATGGGCGACCACTTGGCCTGGTCCAGCCACTCGGGTTTCAAACAATGATGATCTTACGAGCCGGATCACCCTCGGGTAATCGCGTCACATGGCCGTAGTGTCGTAACTGACGCTCCCTCACAATGCAGGTCATGTGCCTCATTCGGGACTCCATGAGCAACCAAACCAATGGTACCCAAGGATTTTCTGGAGAGACACAGTACCAAAGGAGTCCAGTCTTCATCTCAGGTCACTGGAGAGTGTCCATGTCTCACAAACAGGAAGCGTCGGGATTCTAAAGACTTGGACCTTCGTCTTTTTGCAGATATCAGGAGTGCCACACACCCCTTTCCAGCGACCTCATGACCCCCCTATGCTCTCACAACCCTTCTACTGACTTCATAGGAAGAGTCACATGAATGTCACTGCCAAGGTAAGTAAACGTCTCAATGACGAAGTCGACACTCTCTCCACAGACAGACACACTGCTGATGGCTGTGCCCAAAAGGTCATTAAAGGCCTGGCTCTTGGTTTTTATCAGGACCTTCACAGGCCCAGACACTCGGAGTCCTCACTCACTCTTGAGACCCACGATCAGAGGCTCCATTGACTCTGCAAAGATCACAGCATCGTCAGCAAAGTCAGGATCAGTGAATCTCTCTTCACCAACAGATGCCCCACAGCCGCTGGACCTCACGACCTTGCCCACCACCCAGTCCATGCCAACACTCAACAGAGTAGGAGCAGAACAGACTGCTGACGGACCCCCAGAATCAACTGGGAGAAACTCAGAGGTCCTGCCTCCACTCTGCACAGCACTCACAGTACCAGTGGACAGGCCGGCCATGATATCCAGCAACCTCGAGGGGATCCTGCGAATCCTCAAGATGTCCCACAGGGCCACAGCTCGATGAACTGAGTCGAACACTTTATGAAAATCGACAAAGGCTGCAAAAAATATTCATGTTTACGGTCCATGAAAACCCTCAGTGCCAGGATGTGGTCGATGGTCGACTGCTTAGGCATAAAACCAGACTGTTCCGGTCGCTGGTAGGTGAGCAGGTGATCACAGATCCTATTGAGGACGACCCTAGCAAGGACCTTACCCGGCACCGAGAGCAGTGTAGTTGCTACAATCCAGGTGATCACCCTTCCCTTTCCAGATAGGGACAACAAGCCCCGTTTTCCAGTCAGTTGGGATGATGCCCGTCTCACAAATGCAAGCAAAGATTGCTTGTAATGCCAGGAGGTCAGCCTTACCACCAGCCTGGAGACGTTCACCTGGATACCACAGATCCCTTCAGCCTTTCCTCCCCACAGCTGGTTCACCACCTGTGCCATCTCAGTGAGACTGGGGGGTTCACAGCTAAATCATCCTCAAGAACCGTGGACCATGTGCTGAAATATTATATATATATATATGCAAATTACAAACGTAAACGTATAAACAATATACAATTCAATTCCACTTACTTTATATATAATTACACCAACTCTCACATTTAACAAGTGAAGCTCCTACTGCTAAGACACCACCAAGCTAATCTGTAAGCTTCAAAGTGAAGCCCTGTGATTGGCCAAGTTCCAGCTCAGCACAGGCCAATCACAATGACTAATAACTCAAGGTGGACGACAACTTAATTAAAGGGAAACACCACATCAATACTATATTGGGTTTTCAACAGTGATGGCTGCGCCTTTAGAAGACGTAACAAGTCAAAGTGGCCCAAATTCATTTCGTTTCATCTGCCTATAGAAGGTCAGCCAAGAAGTAGTGAAGACCTGGAAGGCCATCCTCAATACCAGCGGCCATTAGGGGGTGCTGTACACAGGCTGAAGAGCATGAACTAAAGGTACTGCTTCAGGTTGCAGTGAAGCCTTCCACCATGAAGAAGTGTCTGCAGGCCTCAAACCCAAGAGCCAGACTGGAACTTCACCTTGGAGTCAGCCTTTGCACGGGCAGCCCAGCCCCAAACTCAACAGGCAGGCTTCAGTCCCGGCCTAGGCTTTACAATCGGAGAAGTGTTTTGAACAAGCAAACAGGAAAAAAATGTCCACAAAAAAAAGGGGGGGAATGGCAATCTGTTACAAACCTCTCATCGAAAAACAAAACATAGGACCCCTAAGACAGACATCAGGTGACTGCAGGGGTTCAAAATGCAGCAGCAAGAATCTCAGCCACAACAAAGCAACCTAGGAATTGTAAGTTGCCTGCATCTTGTTGTGAGCTCTTCACCTGTGATGGTTAATTTTGTCCCCCTGTCCGGCTGTCCTACTTGGTCCTAAAACCGTCCCCCTGGCTGATGTGTACTCCATTATGTTCACCTCTATTGTAAGTTGCTTTGGACAATAGCATCTGCTGAGCAAACAAATGTTAATGTGAATGAATGAGTCCCAAAAACTAAATCCAAAAGCAAATCCAAGGACAAGAGCTGGAAGAAATCCAAAAGCAGGGAATCCAAGAGCGAGAGAGAGAACAGCTTGAGCAAATAGACTATGAAAGAACTGCAAATGAACTGCGAGAAACTCGCTTTCCCAGCATGCCTTGAAAGGCTGGGGGCGGTCTCATAGCAGTGATGGACAGGTCAGGCCCCGCCTCCACCCTCAACACACACATACACACACACAACACTCACACATAATGACATTTAAGGATAAAGTACCGAAATAACTCTAAAGATAACAAATGACCAATGAAAACAGAATAATAACCGCAGAAATAATGAAAAGACAAAGAAAAGGAACAGAAACACACGTCAGGGAAGGGAGCCTGGCTCAAACACACCACAGGGGGGCGCCTCGCTCTTCCTCCCTGACCTCCTTGTCATGTGATCTGTCACCCTCAGACCTGCACATTCACTCAAAAGTGTTCAGTTTGTACCTGGCAGGTGTGAAGAGTGGCACAGCGTCATCAGCGACTGTCCCATTAGGAGGAGCGGTGCTGTCACCCTGCCTCACTTCATGTCTGCCAGTCATGGGAGATGGGATATGATCCCACCAAATGCAATGAGATGGAGCCCTGCAGGGGGCACTGCTGGTCTTCACATTTGGGTTTGGGTTTTGGACTTCTTGGTCAAACTGAGGCGTCTGTTAGAGTACATGGGAGTGGGTGTGTGTGTGTGTGTGGTTGCTGGGAGTGACGTCCCAGCTGACACTTGGTGGGTCCACCCTGTCATTTTCTCGATGCACATTTTCCATTTTATTCTTCCTTTATTATCGTAGGTTTTTATTTTGCACTCTGATGACTGTCTGTGTGGCATTGTGAGCCAGCCCCCCCCGTGCTGGGTGCTATATGAGAACCAAGCGCATTGAATGTTCCTTGCCACCCTGACCAGGATAAGTGGGTGTGAACAACTGGAATGATTTTCATGAAATGGACCCTCAGCACTCCAGTTCTCTTCTTCTTTTGCCGATTTGCCGTGTCCCACCTGGGGGGCCGGCATTGTGACATGTGCTGTGTTGCCTTTCAGAACTGCAGGTGGCGCTGTACTCGTTCCAAATGGACTTGACTGACTTCTTCTCGGCTTAAGTGGTGGAGATGGCGCTCATCTGGAGGAAGCCTCTCGCTGTTCTGGTTTTTAGACTCCATTTGTGATGATGGATGTGGAGATGACAAGCAGCTCTATATGGATGGACCCTTCTAATTAATCAGCATGTCCTGAGGCAGCAACCCCCAACCCCCCTCCCCAAAGCACCCTGCCAATAATCCACAGAAAAAAGCTGACAGGGTGAAGGCAAATGACAAAGACATCACTCGATTGTTCTGTCAGACCCCCAGGGCGAATTCCAAGAGCTGTTTTGACGGAGAAGCTGGTCAAGCAGATATGAGGGGGCTGTCAATCTGGTGGCTCTAGACCTTGGGAAACACCTTTCACTTATCAGTCCTTCAGGATGGGCAGCAGTACAAATGGAGGGGGACTCTGATGATGGACAGAGTGGCTGGTTGGTTCTGTGACCCTGACTGATGGCAATGGTGGGCCTGCAAATCCAGAAGGTCCAAATGTGAAGCTGTAACTAGGAGTGTGTGGGGCTGGGGGGCTTTGAAACTCCGGGTTTAATTAGGGAGGGACAGAGTGGCTTAGCCGCTGAAGGGGTGGACTTTGGTGTTTCCAAGGTCGCCAATTCAGTCCCCAGCGGCGCTGAGACATTTAACATCAGACATAATGGTGAATCTGACATTGTCACATTCTGTCCTTCACAAAGAGTCAAAATCCAGCTGCCTACTCCTTAAAAAAGTGAAAACAACCATACAGGACAGCAAATGAAGTGCCACGAGGTGACAGGCATTTATGTTCTTCCAAGGGCCCTAATGTGTTCAGTTCCTTTGCCATTTGGGGTCTTAAGCCCCTGTCCGATGAGAAGATTTTAATAATAATAATAATAATTCTTTGCATTTATATAGCGCTTTTCTCACTACTCAAAGTGCTCAGCAATTGCAGGTTAAGGGCCTTGCTGAAGGGCCCAACAGAGCAGAATCCCTTTTGGCATTTACGGGATTCGAACCGGCAACCTTCCGATTGCCAGTGCATATCCCTAGCCTCAGAGCCACCACTCCATCCATTTTTAGATGGAGCCTTCATTTACTGTATATAACCTTAGGGATCTGAGGACATTTATGTAGTGTGACACCCTAAGCAACTCAGCCATACCACTCTGGAACAGAATATGACAAAATCAAACAGGTGGGAGGGTCAGCCAAGCAGATAGCAGGACACCAACAAGGGTCACATATGAGGAGATGGCCAGTCACATCTATAAGGAAGAGGAGGAGGAGAAGACAAGAGAAGAGCCACGGTGGCACCAAGGAACAACAGACAGTGGGAGGATGGGCCCGGGACAGGTGGTTTGTTTGTCACCCCTGAACAAAGTGTAGCAAGACTGGCCAGGACTTGTGACACAACAGGAAAGTCAAAGTCGTGAGGGAGTCTGTTATCTGAAGTGATTCAAGTTGTGCTCCTACCGATGCTGGGAACAGTCAGTCAGACTGTGGTCGATACGTTACACCGTGCTGGAGCCACCAACATGTCGTCTCTTCTCATCCTACAAGGTCTCTGCTCCATCTTGGACAGCACTCAAAAGTCAGATTGTTCTTGACAGCCTTTCTGACCTTGGCATAACATGGAGTCCTGGCCCTCAGGTGGTTTACGCCTGCCATCGATGACAGAAAATGGCAACTCAAGAAACGACGTAACGGTAAGTTCATACTTTTGCTATAAAACAGTTTGTCCAGGATGTTGTCACCGTACCCCCCACGTCACACACCTGTTTATCAGGATCATCTAGACGGCTCTGCTAAGTCGACAAGTACCACCCCGGGGCAGGAGGGGGTGCTGTCACTAACGGTCTCTCCTGTTGTCTCCAAAGCTCTGAGCAGTCACCAGGAGAAGAGGCTTAGCCACACCCCCAAAGGGCTTCATCGGCCCCGCCCTCCCATGGCAGTGGCCTATAAAGGTGGAAGAACAAAACCAAGAGGGCATCTTTTGACCTCAGAGAAGCGGAGTCCTCAACAGCCAACAATCAACGTGACATCTGTGCATCGTGTGGCCACCACGGCGTGAACTGACTGGACTTCTTCTTTTCAAAACTACCAACTTAAAGAGGTACCGCTGGCTTGGTGCCCCAATGTGCTAGAGAGCAACCACCGCATCTTAACTTTCTGACGCTCTGTCACTTCACGCTAACAACCTGGTGAGGCCATCTTGTCACATCCACCCAATAAAAAACACCAAGAAACTCACCCTTCACGAATGTGAAATCACCTGTGAAACAAATTGTACGTCCAGTTTCACGAATGTGGTATCTAAATGCCTGCAGCGCACACACGATTCACAAAAAGGGGTCCTGGGCTCAGCCACCGGAGGGGAGGCCACATTTCCATTTCCATTATTATTCAGCTTCGGCCTCATCAGTCTTTGTAGAGTCGAGCGTGAAGATCACACTGAGCTGATTAATCTCGTCTCTTTTATTTTTTTCAGGGTGGGCTCGCGTTCCCTTCAGTTGTCACATGGTGACCAGACTGCGAAAGGTGCCACATAAGCTTATGGGACTGAATAAAGCAATCTGAAGCAATGAAAGAACTGCCAATAAAAGGTCAGATTCCCAAAATCAACAAAGAAGTCACTGATGGCCAGAAGACTCCACCAATGCCACTCTCCTCCAGCTAGGTCAATTAGGTCAATTGAATTAGGCCTGATTGGCTTCGGTCAGTGAGCCCTGGTGGTCTGTCCGAAGTTGTCTGCTTTATCCTTTGATGCTACATCATATCCTGGATAAAGTGGAGACCCTTTATGGCCCCTACAGATCTGCAGGGCAAAGCTGAAAATGGCAGTGGATGAAGAACAGCAGCAAAAAACCAGCAGACCACGGAGGTGAAAAGAAAAGTGAATGAGCCCACTCAGCAGACACTTACTGAATGTCGAACGAGATGCACAAATCCCAGGCCATCCATCCATGATGCCCGTGTGGGCACTGTGAGGCATAATGGCAGCAGCTAGTCAGTACGTGGGCATCATACCAATCCTCTGTAGACCATTCATGGGAAATTCCACAGGGTTCTGGCTCCCACGATGATGTCATTTCCAGTTCCAACCCGTGATCACGTCACTTCCTGCCCAGACCTTTAAAGCCACCATCTTTGCCACATGTCATCAGTTCTGTTTTGGATGTTGAACCAGACACAGCTCCTCCAAAAAATTAACCCTTTTGCAGCCAGGGCATAATACACGGGTGGCTGCCCCAAAACTTTTTTTTTTTTATGTCTCCTGTCTGTTCTTGTGACAGTTGCTATGACAACTAAGCAGGAAATGGATGTTTCTGTGGGAAACTATTCCTTTTAAGGGGAACGGTGGACCAAGAGAGGAGAAAGGGAGAAAAGCAGAAGGCAAGGCAAGGCCTAAGAATACGATGCGATCAGACTTCACCCAGGGACGTCCACTATTTACGGGTGGGCACCCAGAAGTTGGAAACTTCTCGAATCCCTGAGAGGAGGCAAGGGTTTGGGGTATATGGAGCTGTGGTTCTCTGGGTGCTCCTACTGGTCCGTTCTAAACTCTTCAGGATAGCAAGAAGGCCACCATTTTCACCTGAGGTCCATTTTTATTTTCATCAATGAGAACTGCATGACTGGGTTCATTGTTGTTTGACGCAGACTCTCTTTAATTCTTCTCCCTTTGATTCGCCTTTTATTTCGTGTCTGTTTTGTATCCGGGGTTAAGATTTGGCCACTGAGGGTAGGGAGGTGAGGGAAAATGGGATCACGAATGAGCACCCAGTCACCTTTCACGTAAATGCCTAAATATCGTACCCTGAATTACGACACACTTGCTTATTGAACCAACCGAACTACCATCTGGGTTTCTGTCAAGCATTGGTGGGCACGGAGAGGGGGGAAGAGGGGTCGAGCAGCGAATATTTGTTAATGCTAATACACCCTCCAAACATCGTCCACTTCCCTCGCGGGTGGTGAACTGTGGCGATCGCGCCCATTTTGGGCGATTCTTAGACTGTAGCTAATTTTTATGGAGGCACAGCACCAGGGTGGAGGAGGTCCACTTCATTGACCTCAGGACTGCAGATGTTCTGTTTTTTCAGGTGATGACCTCAGGTGGGCATTGGTGCCATTCACAGCTGGGTGTGAAGAAGCTGAGATAAGGATCAGTACCTGCACGTCGGAGGTCATGATTTTCAGAGGGTGGAATGGGGAGGACCTGCTGCCTCACGCAGAGGAGTTGGAATACCTCAGGGTCTTGTTCATGAGTGATGGAAGGAGGAAGAAGGCTTTGATAGACATTGATAGTCGCTGTGAAGAGAGGACTGAGCCAAAGGCAAAGCTGTCAGTTTACTGGTCCGTCTACATTCCTGCCCTCACCTGTGGCCTTGAGCTGTGGGTAGTGACAGAAAGAAGGAGATCAGGGGTACAAGTGACAGAAATGAGCTTCCTTTATTGTCAGGACTCAGCCGTAATAGAGACAGGGTGAGGGTGAGGAGCAGAGACATTCAGGAGGAGCTCAGAGTAGAGTCACTGCTCCTCAAAAGGTGCCAGTTGAGGTTGTTTGGGTGCCAGCCTGCATGCCAGCCTGCGTAGATGTTTCAGGCATGTCCAACCTAAAGGAGACCCCAGGATATGTGGGAAAGATTATAGAGCTGGTATGAGAAAAACTTTGGTATTCCCCCCAGAGGGCTTGAAGGAAGTGATGGGTACAAGGGGACGTGTTTTCAGTTTCCCTGCTGGATCCACCATTATAAAGCGCCTCGCCATGGTGCCTGGTGTTAATGGTGCTCTCTTAAAATTACGAGTGTTCTGACTGCCTTCCACTGTCTAACCCAGGGGTCTCCAACAGGTTTCCATTCTAACCCTTTTCTTAATGAGTGACCTGTTTTTGCTGCTAATTAACTTCTTAATTGACTTGCTCTTGAAGACTCCGCCCCTTAATTGTTTTTTTTTCCTTATTTGGCAGCCAAACAATAATGAGATACAAAATGAGCCAAAACAACTGGTGTCCATCACACAATATCTGAAAAGAAAGAAGGATGAAGGTCTCAGGAATGTCTATCTGCTCAGGACCCCAGAACTCAACAATTTCAGAAATGTCTGCCATTGCACAATGAGAGCAGCAACAAGCCATGGAATTAAAGAACGAGTTTAATTAATAACAAGAATCAGAGCCTAATTAAGTAACTGGTTGGAATGAGTTTGAGGCCCTGACTTAGGTGGTCTTCTGTCGGCTCACTCACTTCATGTTTCATTTCTGTTTAAGGAAAGACATGAAGCGATTCAGAGGAACGATCAGAGGAACAAATCTTAAAAAACAAGTCAATTAAATTAAAAGAAGTTAATTAGCAGCAAAAACTGGTAACCAGTTAAGAAAAGGGTTAGAATGGAAACCTGCAGCCACTGCAGCCCCACAGGCCTGGATTTGGGGACCCCTGGTCTAACCCATCTTTCCATGAAAGGCGCTATATTGAGGAGAGTATATGACTGGGGCTCGGCTCCCAGAATCCCACTCCGTCGCTTCCTCTTTGAGGGTCCACCCAGGAGTTTCTCTCAATCAGTCATTAATTATTCAACCACATGCATTCTCAGCATCACTCAGGCTGCCCATGCCAGTTAAATTATGGAGCCTCACGCACTCAAAAGAGGAAGTAATTACCGCAACGCCATCAGCCCGTCTGTCAGTCAGCGCTCATTTGTCATGTCGAGGTGACGCCGCCGCTTGTGGGTGATTAACTGAAAGGATTCGTCATCTCACATGTTGAGCTCCATCACCAGGCTCGCTCCTAAATGACTGAATGAATTTTTAAATACGACGCTCACCGGTGAGGAGTGAGGCCGAATCTGGCAGACGACTTGAGTGGAAATGCCTGACTTGGGTGTGAGGATGCTAATGGTGTAAATCAATCCATTTTACTTTATATAGTGCCTTTCACTGTCCCCGCCATCATAGGGCACACCATGAACAGCACAGAATTATGACTCAGATTTGTAAAGTGTGATTAGATAAATGGGGCGGAGCCGGAGTGACAGACCCCATGCCCACTTAAAGTCCACAATGGTGTCTGACCACCTCATGCTTTTATTCTTTAAAAAGCCTGCTTGAAACAAATGTGTCAAAGGCAGCTGTTCTGGGTTCGTCAGGCTCAATGTGTCGAGCTTTTCCTCCACTAATTCCCTGTATGCTGAGTGTCACATTAAGGAGTCTGTCACATGTAAGGGTCTGCTGTGACTGACTTTAAGGGCAGGCCAGTGAAGGACTCAGGTGCCGCACAGCCACTTGAAGATCTTCCTCTTCTGCCCTCAGAAATGAAAACAAAGAGCAGGAAGAAGGAGAAAAGCCACACCCCTCACTTACCTGACTCCACCCCTTCCAACTGTCACCCTACCAGGAAGTTCACGTTCACTTTGGAACCACCAGAAGCCATGAACACCTACTCAGGTGCCAACTTACACCTTCAAGCCTCCATACACCGGACCTCCAGGCCTCCTTATGTCACCAATGGGACAGATGGCACTCTGAAGCCTCCTAGTGGCCAGACACAGTAGGTGATAACACCCACTCCTGCTAAATCCAGTTTGGAGATGTAGGAAGACCCCCCCCCCACTAGGGGGCTTGAGCCCATCACAGGACACACACCTGAACACAGTGGGCATCCCAGCCAGGATGTGTTGTGATTTGACAGTGAGCGACCTCTGATGCTGGGTGCTATATAGGGTGGTCCAGATCTAATTATGCAATTTTCATTATGCTGTAACTTATTAAGTTTATTACATAGAGAATTATGCACAGAGAGATTGCACTTAAAATTCTTTTTGTTGCCGACAGATGGCAGCACCTGCCCTGCATTCCAAAATGGCATGGAGACGTTGTCAGTCGAACAGTTGCATAATTAGATCTGAATCGTCTGTTGGGGTGCTGTAAACAGCTGATAGACATGTTGTGTCACCACAAGTCTCCATTCCAGGATGGCACACCTTTTTACTGCTGATGCCCACCATTTTCATTGCCCATTTCCTGGTCTTTTGCATTGTCCAGTAATGGCCTCAGTAGTGCCTCATTGCCAGCGGCAGACCCCTTGGCTTGGTGAATGCCCATGCTGGAGCTGGGCACCGGGGATTCTGGGATGAGAGCTTTCAGACCTTTATGATCCCCCGATATATAAATACAGATTAATGTTTCAATGGTGTTCTGTTTTTATCTGTCTTTGTGTTTACTGCACATGGGGCCACTAAGATGAAAGGCACTTTATAAGAACAAACTGGACTGCAGTTAGTCAGACTTTCTTTAACCGTGGACCCTCTCACTCAGGTTGGTGGGGCACTTAGTGGCTCTTCCTGCCATGTCATGCCACCCTGGACTTCTTCCTCTGACAGATTTGCCAGGGCCTTTCACTACCAGTTTACAAATGAATGTGAAGAGTGGCACAATGCAATACAAAAGGCGCTATATAGAGATGACATAAAGGCAGAAGACTGAGGGGCTTCACCATACACATTTGATACTTTAACCTGCAAAGCCAGTGGTGACCACCTCTTTGGACGAGTGTCACCATCCTCGCGTTGGGCTTACTGTGTGACAAACACCCCCATCTCTTATTGCAGGGGAGCAGGTGATGTGATTGGTCAGTGGGAATTCAGTTGGCGTCAGCCAGTCGAGCTCAGAGTCTTCTAGTGAAATCGCACATGCGGTCTGTGGCCAGCAGAGGGCAAACCTGCCCAGCTCATGCAGTAGGCTTACAAGTTCATTCCTGCCAGTGAAGTTCTTACTGAAGTGTGCCAGTCAATGTGCCACGCGTCATCGCCCTCTGGTACCACGATTAGTGACTGGTAGACATGAAAGGAGCTATATACTGTAATAGGGAGAGAGATGTGAAAAGTGCTGACTAATGGAAAGATGGCTAGATGAGTAAGGCACTATATAATCAAAAAGATACACAGAAGTGAAATATGCTATTTAAAAGGTTGATGGGGTTCTTATTGTCCCAAGGGCAGAGTCCCCTGAAATTCAGATTCGAATTAACTTGTTTGTGCAACACGTCACCCCACTCGAGTGCAAAATTAGCGTATTGGAAGATGTGAACGACACTACACAGAAGGTTTGTAGAGTTATTATTACCCCATGTACTGAGTACATTGAAATTCTTACTTGCATGCATCACTGAAAATGCACCACCACCTCCAGTAGCAATATTAATGAGATAATTAGTGATTGATAGATATGAAAGGCACTATATAATAGGTTTATAGAAGTTGTACTGTCCCATGAGCAAAGTACACTGAAATTCTTCTTTGCATGTGCTAATTGACATGAAACACATGGACACAATTAGAGTTATCATCAGAAATCTGATGGATGGGGAATCAGCAGGCCAATTCTTTGTCACCCCCCAAATGCCACCCTAAACATTGATTAACCAATCAAGGTGCCAAAGTACATCCCAACAGCACTGGGATCAAGGCAGGAGTCCATCCTGTACAAAGCGCCCAAGGGGCTCACCCAGGCATACATGACAGCCACCCACAGGCTCTGAAGAGGAGCAGGAGCAGCTGGCAGTGCCACTCCAAGGCGAACTATGAAGGAAGTCAGCCTGTGATGTGGGTACCTGTCCAGAGAGTGGAGGCGGGATGTCAAAGACAGATGGATATCTTGTTATTGTGTCCTCACTCACCGTAGTCCATCCTCAGTTATGACTGTCGAGGTTCCTGAGAGGTGAAAGATGCCCTTGACTGTCTGCACCTGGCGCATCACAGCCTGGCACTCAATGGCCATGTGGTGGATGTGGCATTAGATAGCCAGCAGTGGCTTGCATGTAGGCACATGCAGAGATGATTGAAGTACTGGTGTGCTGCTGAGAAGCATGTGCTATGTGTCCTTCTAATTACGGGGTGTATGAGTTTAGTGGAGGCGCCTCTTGGTGGGCACTCATTGCCCGAGCGAGAGAAGAACAGGGAGACAGTCAAGACACCTGTAGATGTATGTAGGAGAGAGGTGCTTGCTTTTCTGTTCTCATACCATCCACATCAATGGCTGACCTGCTGAACAAACAAACGTGAATAGAGAAGCTTGAGCACAGCACACTGATTCTCATGGAGCTATGAAGAAGGGAATGGTGGCCATTGGAGGATCTGTGACAATGGAATCCAGCACTTTGGGCTCAAGCATACTACGATAGTAAATGATTTGAACTTACATTTCATTGAGATTTGTATGTGTGAACAAGTCAATAAGCACCCAAAAGTAAAAGGGACTGCCATGGAAGTACGTAGAGAGAGACGTGCAGAGGAGATTAAAAAGGCTAAAATGTAACAAATCACCAGGACCAGACAACATTTATCAAAAGGTACTTGAGGAGATATAAATACCTTGGCATGTAGTTTTCAAAGAATTCTGCACACGGAGGAGATTCCTATAGACTGGAGGCGAGTGAATTTGATCCAAGGGAAAAGGCGGTCGGTTTGGTCCAAGTAACTACAGGCCAGTCAGCTGGACGTGCATCCCAGGGAAATGAATGGAGGGAATTACTAAGGAAAAGAGTGAGCAGCACAGGTCAAGCTCAGGAGTGTTAGGGCTCAGAAGAGGGGGCCGTGTTTCACTGATATACTGGAAGTCAAAGAGGAAGGAACAAAAGGATACGATCAGAGGGGAGCACATGATGTTATTTATCTGGATTTCCAGAAGATACGGTCCTACATGAGAGCTTAGCAATCAAACTAAAACAAAGTGGAACTGTAGGCGCAGTCTGTAGGTGGGTTCACAATTGGCTCAAACGCAGGAAGGATTATGGTATGGGGAAGTTAGGTGGTATTAATAGCGGTGTCCAGCAGGGGTCAGTGCGGGGCTCTCTGCTCTTTTTAATTTACATACAACGATCTGACAAGAATAAGCTGATAAAGTCTGCTGATGATACCAAGCCAGGTGGATCGGCACATAATGGCCAGTTAGCTTAATGGGGACTGAAGGGTTCGGATGGCACACAGGTTGGGCAGATTGGTGGACAATGAGGTCAGTAAATGTGAAGAATTACACGTTGGGAGAAAAAATGTGAGGTCTGGATACACAATGGGAGTCCTGAAAATCGAGAGTCCACCTTTTGGAAAGGACTAAGGAGTCTTACTGGACTCGACAGTACCAACTTCCAGACAGTGTCCATAACCCATTTAAGAAGGCTAACAGGTTATACCCTGTATAGCGCCTTGATGTGTGAAGTACAAGTCGCAGGAGGTTCTGCTCAAGCTTTATAACACACTGGTGAGGCCTCATCTGGAGTACTGTGTGCAATTTTGGTCTCCATAAAGACATAGCAGCACAAGACAAGGTCCAGAGAAGAGCAACTTGGCTGAGTCAGGGCTACAGGGGATGAGTTATGAGGAAACGATTATAAGAGCTGAGCCTTTAGAGTTTAAACAAAAGAAGATGAAGAGGAGACCTGATTCAGGTCAGGTCAGGTTGGGGGGCATGCATTGGTACATTGCTGCATCCACCATACGATGAAACAGCTCGGGGTCCCGGTTGGCAACCCCCCAGACTGACACATGGTCCAATCCCACCCTCTGGAAATGACCCCCTATTTGCTACAGCCAGGTGTTATGTGGGTGTCCCCTTGGCCTGGTCCAGCCACATGGCCGGAGTGCCGTAACTGACGCTCCCTCACAATGCAGGTCATGTGTCTCATTCGGGACTCCATGAGCAACACAAAGTCAAACCAGTGGCCCCCAAGGATTCCCCGAAGTGACGCAGTACTGTGTAGTTCACCCCTGAAGTGCTGAAAATGATTAGTGCAGCGGATCGAGACGGTGACTTTAAAATGAGGTCATCAAGAACACGGGGACACAGTTGGAAACTTGTGAAGGGTGAATTTCACACCAACATTGGGAAGTTTTTTCTTCACACTGAGAACCACAGACACTTGGAATAAGCGATCAAGCAGTGTGGTGGACAGGAGAGCTTTAAGGACATGTTGGAAGAATTAAGTGGACAGGACTGGCGAGCTTTGTTAGGGTGAAAATTAAATGAAATATTACACATAAGAAGTAAAAGTGTGCATTGTGAATACACAAAGGGAGGCCTGAAAATTGAAAGGACTGCTTATGAGAAGAATCTGGGAGTCACAGTGGACTGGTCACCATCCACATCCAGACAGGGCAGAAGCAATCAAGAAAGCTGCTAAAATGTCTGGTTATGTGGCGCCCTGATGTGTGCAGCGCTCTTGCTGTTGTTGTCTCCATGCCTCACGCTCTTCTGTCGCCTAGGGCCATCTTAACACTTGGCACTTGCCCGGGGTCCCCACAAGCATAGGGGCCCCATGCTAATGTATGAATGTGGTGACTTGCTGAGCGGTTGTGTAGGTAGGGGCCCCAGTGCACTGCTTTACCCGGGGGAACTTTAATGCTGTTAAGACAGCCCTGCTGTCACTTTGTTGATTCCCATCCTGGTCTTGTCACAAATCTCCTCAGTCCATCTTCTCCTTTGTCACCCTCTGCTGTACTTGCCTCCTGTGTATCCCCAAATGACATCTTTCTCCATACAGCTGGTCTTCCTTGTAATGTGCCCAAAGTAGCCAAGTTTTAACTTTCTTACTTTATGAAGTAGTTCTTTGGTATTATTTAGCTGCTCGAGAACCCATCTGTTAGTACGGTGGTCTTTCCATGACACTCTGTAGCACCCAATTTCAAAAGCTGCTATGTTCTTGGCGCCTTTTAAACTCCTCCTTTTAACATATAAAGCTTTAAATGGCCGAGGTCCGGCTTACTTATCTGAACTTATCATGACTTACAAACACATTAAGATCTCAAGAAGGTGCTCTGCTTATGATTTCATGGATTGATAAAATAACAGTGGGAGGTTGAGCTTTTGATTTCAGGGCCCCTAAACTGTGGAGTGGTCTGCCTGCTACTATAAGATAGATAGATAGATAGATAGATAGATAGATAGATAGATAGATAGATAGATAGATAGATAGATAGATAGATAGATAGATAGATAGTATGTCTACTTCTCCACAAGTGGAGCACTTTAGGGGCCTTCAGATCTCAACTTGATGTTCTTTTGGACAATCTCGGTGAACTTGATGGACGAACTCGTTGGGCTGACCATCCTTTTCTCAGCTCAGCTTTCAGATCTTTCTGCCAATGATGGACTGGAGATGTGCAGCAGATTGAGGAAAGTTCTAATGTGTGAGCCTGAAGAGTCCGGCTTGGGATTTTAAGAAATGTTATTTATTTTGTTGTTTTTATGATAATGTGTGAGAAGGAGCTCTGCATGTACTGCCTATATGAAGACTGATATTACATTGAAAGGCCCTTACTCAGCTAGGACGCCTTAATAATGGAAGGACCAGGGGAGAGAGCTTATTCCAGTCACTACCAAATCAGAACGCTAGAGGGCAGCCCCCTGGCTTGTAGTGGGACTACAGTTTTGGAGCATGGAATCTCAACCCTGCAGGGGCCTGGGGGGTGCCTGGACTGCCACACCTGAAAGTGCTGCCAGAAGAAGCTTATTGGACAACTGGATTACACTACTTGGATCAAGCTTGCTGGAAGAAGAAGAAGAAGAAGAAGAAGAAGAAGAAGAAGAAGAAGAAGGAAAGGGTTTCATGCTGGACTGTGTATTTTGGTTCTGGGTTGTGTGTGTTACACCGGTGTCTCTGCCTGTCTGTGTCAGGGTTGGGGTGGCTGTATGTGCCCCAAGTTTCCACACCGCTCTTGTCCTTATAAAATGGCCATTTGTTTGGTTGGTTGCTCTGTCTGTGTACCTCACTATTTCGGTAGCACAGGCTCGGTTATGAACCACAGCAGCAGCCTGGTCTGGGGTCTGCTCTTCTCTGGTCAGCACTTTGGTCACGATTGTCCCTTGTTTCACTTGTCCAGAACTCTCCTGGTCATTTCTAGAACTTTCTCCTCAGAGGTCTTCACCCTGTGCTGCCACCTTGAGAATTCCAGTCGTGACATCTACATAAATATGGAGGGCTTCCTAGCCGAGACCTTTTGGCATTGGTGGGCTTTTATGGTTTTGGCTGAGGTGAACGCTACCATGGTGGGGCGCCATGTGCACCCATTGGTCTTGTATCTCTCTCTGACATCTGGTGTCTCTGGTGGGGAGAAATCTTTACAGATTGTGATATGTTTTGTTTGTGGCTTTGGTTTCTTTGCTGCCATCGTTGTACATCAAGTGTTTACAGATTTTGCATATTTCATAAATACATTGAAAAAGAGTTCTAAAATGATGTTGTCAGATTGAGTTAACAAGCAGAAGGCGCGTTTGCAACAAAAATTTATTTTCAGTAATCCACACTGTGCATGGAAAGCTGCTATCAGTACTGCCGAACCCTGCAGGACACGAGCGTGTGCAGCCCTTTAATCTGCCGCCACCAACTAATGGAAGGAACGGCCGTGTTTTCAGATGACGTGGATCCAGCTGGAGCAAACACTGGGAGACCACCAGGGCACATGTCCACCTCCAAACAGCAGGCCTGGTTGTTTCTGGTCCAGCGTCATCCAAACAACACGAGGTCAACTCCTTCAGCCCGTCCTTCCGTTTTCTGAAGCCGCTTATTTTGGTCTGGGTTGTGAGGAGGGGAGGTTTGGGGTCTGTCACGGAAGACGATTTCTCATACATACATGGGTCAATGGGTACCTGGTCTGATTCCAGGTCCCCGATATGGCAGCAGGTTTTTGTACCCCTCATCATTTGGTCCATCCCTTTGTTTCCTTAGCTGGCCTTTCTTCTTTTCATCTCTTGGTCAACATTCAGAAAAGAGCAGTAGGGTGAGATTTAAGAGAAGCCAGATGGACGACAACCTGCAGCCACAGGGGACCTCAAGACTGAACCAGAGGCTCCGGCTATCTTTGAAGGGAGGAACAAAGGAAGGAGGTCTCAGTAGATCAGGCACACCAAGTGAAGACCAAAGCAGAGGGGCATGGACCGTGGAAGTGAGATCAGGTAGGCCGCTTTTGGCCTCTTATATTCGGTGTTGTTATTGTTTGGGTCTAGCTGTTTCTACTTTAGTTTGAGGTTCTCTTTACCTCATTTTCAGTTATTTTTTTGTTTGCTATGGTGATTTGAGTTTTTATGTTTCATATTAAAAATGGAAACACGTAACACGTCTTTTCAGTGTCCAATTTGTGTCCAGGTGTGGCCATGGTGAGCTACCAGGAGTGACATCACTGCTGTGAGAGGACAGGTCAGTGCTGGGCACCTCCGAGTTTGTGGACAAAACTGCAACTCTTTGCAGTTGACGCTCTGCGTCATTCATCTTCTCTTGACTCCTGACTTGGTGCTTTGATTTCTCGACTGCCCTTCGAATTTAACGTCAGTGAGACAAACGGGCTGATTACGGTGATCAGATTTCGCTTTAGGGCTTTCAGCACCTCTTCTTCAAATCATTCACTATCCTCTGAGCACAAAAGCCAAAATCTACGGACGGGGGGGGGGGGGGGCCCTACTCAGCTTTAAGGAGGCTATGACAACTGTGAGGTGGGGTGTCGTGGTTTAATGTATGGAGTGACGTTCTCAGAAACCCATGGAGCCCGTGGTGTGCTGGTCACGTGTTCAAATGCCAATTTCATCGTAGTCTGCTCTCGCGACACCACATCTGCATTACATTACATTTCGTATCAAAACCTTCGTATCATTGGACGCCTGTGCCTGGTTACCCCATTCACAATGCCAATCAGCATTAAGCATTACATGTGAGGAGGAGCAATAAGAAAATTATTCAGATGGATCCGTCCCTGCTCTCTGCTGTCGTTTGTTGAGTTTACTCATTTTGCTTTTATCTACTGATTGTTGGTTATGTTGAAATAATCGGTTTTGGGTTTCCAGTTCCTGCATCTTTTTTTTGTGTGTTTGGGTTACTTGGTTTGGATGCGGGTTCAGAGTTTCTCTGAATTCTCAGACGGACCCTCTGCCATCTGGATAGGGCCTGCAGAAATAATGGGGTCTGACCCGATAAACGGCAAAGTCAGACATGGAAAGGATGTGGAAGAGAAGTACAAGACGATAAGCCCGACTTCGCTCAGTGGGTTGACCCAGTCGGTCTCGGGGGGATTACAGATTTAAGCTGAGTGACAGAACGATTGTTATACGGAACATGTTTTTTAGAATTTGTATTGTCAGATATGCTTTCAACTTACATCTAGTGATGCATGTGGACATTTGAAGGTCCTTCAACATCTGACACCCTCGCCATGGCAACCCAACCAGCAGTGACCGCCAAGGTTCTCGCCTGAGGAACTAAGACCTCCTCCGCTCCCACCTTTAGAATGGAGGGGTGCCCCCCCCAGAGGACATCTGACGTCACTTGTAATCCGTTTCTGCCTTGTTCTCTGTGTGTTTTAATAAAGCTGCATTTCTATGTGCACCCGTTCTGGGTTTAGCAGTCAGGATCATCCATACTTGTGCTGTGACGGAGACTTGTTCACGTCACTCTGCGCCTGCACTCGGTGAAAGGCGCTATATCAAAACTTAGTCGTATTGTGTCAGTTGTACTTCTGGGAGGTCAACTACGGCTCTGCTTCTTCTGTCCACACAGCTGCTGGATAGAAGTCTGAATTTGACTGCAAGTCGTGGTTCAGTTAAATCCAGCTGCCTAAATTTGGTGCCTTGAGCTTAACTTTTCATTTTGTGTTTATAAGAATTCCTTCTGCATGTTTGGGAATCACGTCACTGACTGGTATGAGAAACCCCCCCCCCACATATGATACCCCATTGCACTCGTCTTGTTGTCTACTTATGCAAGACACTCACTACTCAAAGCGCTCAGCAATTGCAGGTTAAGGGTCCAACAGAGCAGAGTCCCTTTTGGCATTTACGGGATTCGAACCAGCAACCTCCCGATTGCCAATGCAGATCCTTAGCCTCAGTGCCACCACTCCGCCTATTCTAGGCCAGTGATTACCACTATGGTGTTCTTTTTGATTTTAAATCCTTTTCTAGCCCTCTACAGACCCCTATTAGAGGGTGAAAAATGACAAATTTCTATTCCAATGGAGAATATTTAGACTTTGAACATTTCTCTTGAAGCACACATTTTAACGTGTCACATAGAGGAGGCCACTTTTTTGGTTTATTATGAGTTCTACTTTAGGAATTAAATTATTACGTTTCTTATGAGCAACTGAAATTGAGTCGCTTATGCTAATTCAGTGCGTTTCGTTTCTTCTTGGACTTTAAACAGGGACCCTCAACTCTGAGACCCCCTTCTTTCCCCAACTCTTTTATCATTTCTCGTTCATTTTATTCACAGTATGCAATTACTTTTTATTCTCTCTATCAAAGTTGAATTACACAACCCCTGTTTGCATTCGGTCTGTGACGGCCATCATACCTGTGACCCTAACAGGAAGTGACACAAAAGGACTTCCTCTCAACATGGAATTAGGATTTATTTTTTCCATTAGCATGAATTATAAGGACTGAGAGAGACGGCGGCTGGTTAGAACCTCATCTGAGGCAGCGGACCACCATCAGGAATTGACTGGAAGATTACAAGGTGAGCGTGAATGGATGAAGGGTTGGCAAGAGTCCTGCACTAAGTTGCAGCGGAGGGGACACATGAAGCTGTTGTCACCAACCAGGCTGGTCAGACTTACAAAGGTGAGCATTCACTAAAATGAATTGTAATTGGATAGGACGCATGAAACTGATCGGATCTCGTTTTGTATAGTCCTGTCAGATCTCGGTGGCCCGTGTGACAAAGCACTAAGTATTTACAGTGTGCGCTTGATTATTTATTTTTTGTTACATCCATCCATCCATTTCCCAACCCGCTGAATCCGAACACAGGGTCACGGGGGTCTGCTAGAGCAAATCCCAGCCAACACAGGGCACAAGGCAGGAACCAATCTCGGGCAGGGTGCCAACCCACCGCACTGAGTTAAATTACATGAACACAAATCATTGGCCATGTCAAATTACGTGGCTGTGTCACAGATTTCTTTAGCCAATAGTGGGCTGCCTGATGGAGCTGGCGCCGTATGACGGGTGAATGGCTATGGTGAGCTCAGCCGCCGTCTTGTCCCTTTTTTGCTCTGTTGATGGTTGCTATTGCTGTTGCTAGGTAAGGGAAACTGGAGGTGACATCACAACGCCAGGAGTGTAAAGGTCAGTGGTGTGCACTTCCTGGCTGTCCAGCTTTGGATTGGATTTTGTTATTTCTTTTTCATTTTGAAAAGTTCTGGATAACCAGTTCTTCTGGGCGCTACACCACGTGCCAGCCTTCATTTTCTCTCTCTTTCTTTGTTATAAAATGATTTTTTTTTTTACAAATATTAGTCTTTTTAATGTTATTCATATTAACATTTGCCTCTGACTTGTTACGATACATTTTCAAACAAGCTGTGAACTTCAGAGATGAGCATAGGATCTAAAGGCTACCTTACGTCTACAGTATCGGAGAATGTAGGAGACTCTGAGGAACGTGAAGTGGAACTTATGAAATATTCCTGAACTCGTGATCAGTGCGGCTCAAGTTACCTCTTATCAGAGGAGATGGAAAGGGCGAAGATCCAGAGTGAGCATCAAAGGAAAATGGAGAAGGATTCCGACCTGGGGTCACTCCACATAATGAGAAATGTCTGATTTCTTTGTGTCACGGCGAGTCACAGCGTGCCCAGGTACAGTGACATTTTGGGTACTGCAGAGATCTGACTTACGCCTCTTATTTCCGATGCTCTTGTGATGCTGGATGTGTTTCAGCAGACTGAATGGACAAAGCAGGAGGAGGACCGGAGATCTAAGTGAGGGAGCAATGGTGACAAAGGGAACTCGGTACAATCGCTCTATTTATAAAATCCAACGTCTGTACGTCTGTCCGCTTTTCATGAGAGAACTAAGTAACGGATTCAGATCGGGGTTTTTTTTTTTCTCTAGAATTTTCTAGAACATTCCGGTTGATTTTGCAACTTCTGTCATCGAGCTAAGAATCCTAGTTCACTTGCATGAGCGATACAATCACGCTAATCTGAGACAGAGGTTGGGGGTCGAGGAGAGGGGGAAGTGTGACGTCAGGAGTGGGGAGCCAGGCGGGGCCCTCCTCGCTGGCCTGTGTCAGTAATACGAGGGGGACAGAGAGTTAACACTAAATGTGTGATGCAGACATTGAATTCATCCCCGACCCTGCCCAGGGAGATAAGTCACATCATCATCGTGGCTGACAAAGCAACAGAAACGAATCTCTCTGCTACTAATATCTCAATGATGAATCATTCTGAATGCTGACAGGACACAAATGTCTGTCAGGATGTTCTGCTGGTGGCCACTATGAGCGAGATCTGCTCTGTTCAGATGTAAGTGGTGTAAGCCTGTGGTACAACCGGGCAGGTCTGACCTCATCTTACTGTCACAGCTCTGTGTTACCCAAGAACAGAAATCCTTATGTGTGTCTGGGGGGTCATTGTTGGTTTTTATTCTCGTCTTTGAGCTGATGTAACATTTGAAGTTCCCCCTTTTGGGGCCACATAAAGTATCAACAATCTAGCTAACGAATTTCGTCTCTGTTTCTTGACTACGAGTTAAGATTATCGTCTTGGCTCTGGTTTCGTGTATTTACAGTGGAGGTCTTTGAATTTGCGCCCCGCTACTTGACTGCAGTTTTTCATGCGCATATCTGTTTCCTGACTTTCCAGTTACGACTCACAGCGGGTTACTTCAGTTTCAATTCTTCTCCTGATTCCATGGTTTTTGACACCATGGCAAGTTTAAATCAAGTTTCTATAACTGAACTCCCGGCACTGCCTTGTGTAGTAAGCTCTGTGAAGGGCACTGCTACTGCTTTCCACGGTCCATGCCAGGGGGCACCTCCTCAAAACTGAATGTGGCCTCTTTAACACCTCTGCCGTTGAGGAAAACCTCGGGACTGGCACTCTAAAGCAGCTTCAAGAAGTCTGGCGGGCGGATACGGGTACCCAATGGCAGTGCTACTATTCCTGTGTTGTGTAAGGCAGGACGGAGTCACATGCCACTGATGCTACATACAGCCATTGGAGGTCAGGAAGGAGAAAACAACCAGCCTTAAATATTCAGCATGCAAAACCAAAATCGTCCTCCTCTCAAAAAAAGGAGAAATGTCCGAAGAACCTGGAAATCATAAGAAAACAAAAGAAACCATTCAGACGCCGAGTCCAATCTGAGTCGACACGACCGGTGGGTGGATTGTGACGAGTGGCGCGGCAGCGTGGCATCAAATCTTGACCACAACTTCTTTGTTTTTCTCTTTTCTTTTTGTGAATCATTAAAAAGGAGTTCTGCTGAAGTCACGACTCTGACGCTTTACCTGCAACAGCGCTGAGCCGTGCGCCGGAATGAGGGGCTTAAAAAGTTCAGCCATCCAAGGTACATAAACACACAACCCCCCACCCAGCCCCCCCTCAGAAGGACGTGACCAGTGCATGAGGGCACCACGGTTTGTGACCAGGTAATGCAGGAGTTACTGACGAATGTAGGTATCCCGTTTCCACTCGCCCGTGTCGCTCCGCTTTTTTGATACCACTTCGCCATCCCTCTCTCTGTAGTGGTCCCGCGACTTGTGCCGGCTGCGCTGTTTGTTGCGCTCGTTGTGGTCCTGCTCCCGATCCTGCTCCTTCGACCGGTGCCGTGACTCGCGGTGTCTGTGCTCGCCGCCACGCGCCTCCTCCCTGTGATTGTGGTCTCGATGGGGGGACTCGTACTGTTCACCTTGCTCCTCCGAAAACTCCTCCTTTGGTTCAATGTAAGCAGAGTCTCTGCTGTCCTGTGTCTCCGAATCGAATGTCTCCTGGCGCGGTAGCCCTTTTCCACCGGTGCCACCCCGCGGGTTGTGATGCTGAGCAGTCGTGGAGGAGGAGGAGGAGGAGCGGTGCTGCGACTTTTTGGCCGGTTCCGTGTGGGCCTCCTCCTCTTCTCTGGGATTAGTCCTTTCAGAAACCAGCTTTTCAATCTGCTCGCATTGGGATGCCTGGGGAAAGAAAGAAGGAGACTCGTTAGCACGATGGCCACGGCTTCCAGACGACGGACAGGTGACACTTCAGTTCGGTCACATTGTGATTTTCAAGCCAGGTGGGATTACAGAGAAAAGAAAACGTAAGTCAACCCTTTATGTGTAAACGTTTCTTCAAATATGGCCTCCTGATCTTCATCTAAGGTGCAATAGTGAACAAACACAATCTGCTTTAACTGACGATGCACACATTCTTGAATTGTTCTTGTACCCGTCAAATACACCAGTCAAACATTCCCAGTCTATGCTGGAAAAAGTATACAAACCCCAAGGCTGATGACAGAAGCTAACTGGAGCCACGAGCTAACGCTTCTTCTGATTTCTTTTAATGATGAGCAGAAGTGACTAAGATATGGACCCTCAAGGTGCTACACGAGAGAGTTGATGAGCGGCCAGATGACAGTTCAAAAGTGCCCTGCGGCACCCGGAAAACCGGTGCATGGGAACATCGGACAGGGGTTCGCAAACCTGGAGTCCAACCAATCAAATGGGAGTGGAGGTGTGGCTTACAGGACTCTCTGACCCATAAAATGAACATTTTGTGTTTGCTATTCACAAGACGCATCTGCTGAAGTGAAGCATGCCTTGCAATAAAGAGAACTTGAGAAGAGCTACAGTGGTGGCCAGAAGTTTGGAGAAGGACCCAAGTGTTGGTTTTCACAAAGTTGGCTGCTTCGGTGTTTTTAGATCTTTGTGTCAGATGTTTCTCTGGTGTACTGAAGTAGAATGACAAGCAGTTCAGAAGTTTCCAAGGCTTCGATTGACAAGGACATGAAGTTTATGTAAAGAGTCAATATTTGAGTGTTGGCCCTTCTTTCTTTATCAAGACCTCTGCAGTTCGCCCTGGCAGGCTGACAATCAACTTCTGGGCCCAATCCTGACTGATGGCAGCCCATTCTTGTAGAACCAATGCTTAGAGTTTGTCAGAATTTGGTTGTTTTTGTTTTTCCACCCGCCTTCTCAAAGGGAATAAAGGTCTGGGGAGTTTCCTGGCCATGGACCCCAAATGTCGATGTTTTGTTCCCTGAGCCACTTAGTTCTCACTTTTGCCTTCTGGCCCCGTGCTCCATCATGATAGTCACCAAATTGTTCTTAGATGGTTGGGAGAAGTTGCTCTCGGAGGATATTCTGGTCCCATTCTTTATTCATGGCTGTGATCTTCCAAACTTAATAACAAAAACAAAGTAAGCTTTAATTAAAAAAGACAACTGATGTCAGACTCAGATTACAGAAGTCAAGAAACCCCAAAGCGATCGTGTAAAAAGATGAAGAATTAACTTGTGTCACACACGTGTGATAAGGGGACAGCCAGCAGACTCTATCGTGCGTGAAACTACAAGAAATGGGGATCCAGATCACGGTATTAATGCTTTTCTCTCCTTTTCATCTACAGAAAGATGCCTGAATGAAAAGTCCATACATCAACGAATATACCGATCTCCACCGCATTTCCGCACCACAAAGAAAACGCTCCGTTCCAGTCCAGGGAATCACCTCACTTCCGGTCCCATCCTGATGACGTCAGTTCCGTCCCTCCACTCCTCACGTCATCTATGGCTCCATGCCTCACCGTCACTTCTGTTATTTTGATTTGTCTCTCTATAGAGAACCTCCTGACCTCTGTGTTTTTGTCAAATGTATCGAACTTTTTGTTGTACTCTTGGCCTTGTTGCTGGTTACTGGAACCGACAAACAGTATACGGGGAGTCTCCCTAACCCTTAATCTGTCTCATTTACTTTATTTATCACATATTGGCGTAGTCGGCAGGATCAATTGTTCGTACGATGTCAGAAGAACAAGACCTGAATACAGTGCTTGCGACAATCCTTTCCGAGCTGCAGACCGTGAAGCTACAGTTGGGTGATACCCGGACGAAATTTGTGGAGACCGAAGCCCGACTTGCGGCCACAGATGCGCTCGACCTCCTCCGCTGGTAGCTTTGGTGGAAGGAGACGATATCGAGTCATATTTAATGATTCTTGAGCACAGTGCAAAAATGCAAAAATGTAAAAATATGGAATCCATCCATAGTAACAACTGCCTTGTTTGCACCCGACGGCAAGCCAGGTGGAATGAGACAGCGTGAAAGTGAGGAGTGTGCATGCGTGACGCTTTCTCTCCTCCCGTCGTGGCTGAGGCTGCGTGAGCGTCTGATGGTGAAGTCTTACTCTTCCTGGTGCAGTGGGTGAGTGTGAGTGAACGGGAGTGCACCAGGGAACACGTCTTCTTCATTCGTGTGGGGTCCTCCTGGTGCAGAGTCAAACGGCAGGCGCTTACTTCTTTGTAGGCACTGCCACCTGAACAAGAGTACATTAGACAGTGGAGACCTGTGGCTGAAGTGGATCGGCACAACGAGAGGCCTGTCTTGTATGAGACAAGAAAAGAGCAGGTCATCCTGCACGGCGCCAAGTTTAACGTCTGCACTCTTTTCCTTTCTGTTTCTTTATATTGTTGAGTACTGAGAAAAGCGCTATATAAATGTAATGAATTATTATTATTATTATTATTATTGTAACACCAATTCACGTAAATTGAACTTGTGCAAGTTGAGGCTCTCCTGTAATTTGATTTCACAGATAAGGATGTGTCCTTCATAAATGCCCACCACTTTCATTTTCTCTCTCTGCTTTGTAGCACAAAACAAAGTGGACCACTTTCTCCCGTCCTGTTCGTCTTCGCGGGATGCCACACAAAATGCAAAAGTCTACACTTGCACTTCAAATCACACATCATCACTACAAAAAAACATTGGAAAGGAAAGACCCCAACATCCCCGGAGATCAGACCCTCTACCTGCAGAGCCGAAGCTGCCGCGGGGCTGGCCGTCAGTGCCGCCGTGGCCAGAGTGCGGGTTAGAAGTTGGTTTGGGGGGCTACTGCTAGCCGGGTGGGTGGCTTTCCAGTAAGCTTCCAAGTAGTCTGCGAGGTGTTCACAGGCGTCCTCCAGCTGATTCTCATCCAAAATGACATCAAACATTTCCTGCAAAACAAAAGAGGAGCACACAAAGCCGTGATATGCGGCATCCACACTTCTACGTTTCATTTAACAACTGAATAAATAGGACGGTGGCGCAGTGATGGTGCAGTAAGGAGACCCTGGTTCGCTTCCCAGGTCCCCCCTGCGTGGAGATTGCTTGTTCTCCCCGTGTCTGCGTGAGTTTCCTCCCACAGTCCAAAGACATGCAGGTCAGGTGGATTAGCGAATCTAAATTGGCCCAAGTGTGTGGTGGGTGTGTTTGTGTGTGTCCTGCGGTGGGTTGGCACCCTGCCCGGGATTGGTTCCTGCCTTGCGTCCTGTGCTGGCTGGGATTGGCTCCAGCAGACCCCCGTGACACTGTGTTCAGATTCAGCGGGTTGGAAAATGGATGGATGGATGGATTATAGATGGTGGTTATGAGGATATTTTACTGATATCGCAGTGTGGACTGTGTTTATTGGTTATAACGGTTGTAACGGCCAACCCCTTACCCAGACCGGCCACTACACTACCAAGACTATTCCTTGGATCACCTGAGGCTTCTTGTTCTAATAACAAGCCGTACTCCTTACAAATTCAGCGGGTTGGAAAATGGATGGATGGATACCTCTAAAAGTTTCCGCACTTTCGTGTTTTCATTGGAAAAGTTGAAAGCGGGAGGAGTAATTGGGCATAATGAAGCATCACAAAGAAAGGTGACTATGTAGAAAAGTGATGACATTTCTTTTTGAAATTCTTAATAAATAGAGTTAAACTTTTTTGAATGATGTCCCTCGTAAATCCACGCTTCTCGTGGCACAGATAGCCTCGTGCTCAGCGTGGATGTCGGTTACAGCAAAGCACTCTTGTGCAGGAAGTCCCCACCCGATCGATGCGTAGCCTTCAGTCAGGGACGTGCAGTCAGGGGAGGCAGGTCACCATAAAAAGAAAAAAAAAAAAAAAACTAATAATAATAACAAAATAAAATTGTCCGGTCTGTGCTATAAATGTGTTTTCTGTATGATTCCAATAATTTTGATCATTTTTATAGTCCAAATTGCTGATTTTGCGCATTTCCTGTTCAAATACAGCGGAGAAACGCGGGGTGCCTCACCTCAGACTGCGCTGTCCCTCACACACTGGCGGGGTTGATGCACACAATTGGCGTGTGCCTGTCGCTGTCTCTCTGAATGTCGCCAATATAATGTTTAGAGACACGTTTATGTTACACCCTGACTTTCCACAGTCTGGCTGATATCTTTAATGAAGGTGTGTGACATATTTAATCTTGCTGATTGGACAGAAAACTGCAGTGAAAAGGCACAAGGTGAGGCAGACAGTACCGTCCTGTCCTGAAGGGGGCACATGTGAGCCCAAGAGGTGCTCGTTGCTGCTGTTCTTCTTGGCGATAATCTCCACTGAGGCAGAGTGACTTTAAAAACTAAAGGAAAAGTGGCACAAGAAAGTGATGGAGATTTAAATGGAGTAGGATAAGCGCATGGACTTCATTTACAAATAAGGAGAAGATCATAAACGGTTTTAATTTTATAAAAAAAGTGGGATCAGACTAAGAAAAACACAATCCAATTTTTAAAAACTTAATTGTGACCTTAAATAAAATATCCAACCATTTTCCAACCCGCTGAATCCAAACACAGGGTCATGGGGGTCTGCTGGAGCCAATCCCAGCCAACACAGTGCGCAAGGCAGGAACCAATCACGGGCAGGGTGCCAACCCACCACAGGACACACACAAACACACCAAGCACACACACGGGCCAATTTAGAATCGCCGATGTACCTAACCTGCATGTCTTTGGACTGTGGGAGGAAACCCACGCAGACACGGGGAGAACATGCAAACTCCACGCAGGGAGGACCTGGGAAGTGAACCCAGACGGGTCTCCTCACTGTGAGGCAGCCACCGTGCCGCCCTTAAATAAAATATGCTTTTGTTTTTCTTGTTATCCTTTTGTTGAACAGTCTGTATTAAAATTAATTAAAGCATCAGAATTAAAAGCTTTTAAAAACAATTAAATATTTCAATTATGGTTAAAATCGTACACCACTCTGTACTTTCATTTGTATCGAATGAGTATGAATTGTGGAATTGCAACAGCAAATTTAGAAGACACGGAGGGTGAGGAGCAAATGCGTTCTCTTGCCGCTATAAATGTAACGTTCTTTAATAGCCAGATATGCGCCTTACGTGAGCATAAAGAATGCTGATGAGATATGAAACATAACCAGTAGTCAGTGTGCATGCGGCGGCCAATTGAATAATCAATAAGCGACACTTTGGGGACTGCGGTGGGTTGGCACCCTGCCCGGGATTGGTTCCTGCCTTGTGCCCTGTGTTGGCTGGGATTGGCTCCAGCAGACCCTCCGTGACCCTGTGTTTGGATTCAGCGGGTTGGAAAATGGATGGATGGACTCTTTGGGGTTCATATATTTTGTAAATGTCACTCTAAAGGAGTCACCAGCCATGAACCTCACCGCACGTCACTGCCTTCAGCCCCCAGTCGCGAGTTACACACCCCAGAGCAGCACTAATAGCTAAAGTGTTCATCAGAGACAGCAGTCCAAAAAAACTCTGGGAGGTTCTGGCCTGGCATATCCAGGTGGGTGCTACACATCAGTGGTGGTTGAATTGGCGTCCCACTCACTGAAGCACTTTGAGTAGTGAGAAAAGCAATATATACATGTAAATAATTATTATTAAGATTATAATACAAGAGGAATCTGGCAAATCCATGAAGGATGGAAAGTTTTACACCACGGTGTAACTAAGGCGGCAGCCGTGACAAAGAATCGACGCCACAATGTGGGAGTCGGACATGAGCAGTAGGTGACGAGGCCGAGTTTGCTTGTCCCCCATTATAAATACAACCTTTGCTTTGCTTCATGCCATATAAATACAATCAACCTGGCAACACTCAATTACCGCCCGTGGCAGCCAGTTACTCACCTGCGGGCACTGAGCGAGTTTGTCCGCTGCAACCATCTGGACATTCAAGTGCTTTGCTTGTGATTTCCCTCTGGATTTGATCAGCCTCTGCAGGACCTTTGCAAAGCAGAAGGAAAAAAAGTCTCATTAGCATCATCACCCCCGTCACACTCGTCCCATTCATGATTGTCACTATGATCTTGGTGGGCAACTTTATCCCAGGGCAGCTCCTGCACTCATGGTGCAACACAACTGCCCTTTTGTAACACAGGCAGACTAGGTGAGCTGCTGATGGTGAGCTGGAGGTGGGCATTGAACTGTTAGGGTCCGTTCCTTAGCCACCATGCAACACAAACCCATGCAGTTCTTGAACTTTCTAGAATAATGTAAAGAGCTCAGCAAGAGAAAGTCGAACCCGAAGTTGGGCGCAGAGGGGCCATGCGTGTCACAAACTTCATCCTGGTGCCCCCCTGTGGTTGCAGCTTTTCATGATTTGGAGTCCTGTAAATGAACTTCTTGTTCAGTTCAATCAATCGAGTTGTTGCTTCTTCGTCTCTGCATTTAATCTTTCAGCAGGCGTGTCTTTCATTTCACTTCTTGAAGATATTGACTTGTGCCTTTGAATCCACCTGAGCGGAATGTCCTACCTCTTATTTCTTTTGTGCTGTCTGATGAGTCCAGTAGGCTGGCATACTTTGACACTGGTACCAGTGTATAAATGGAGAGTTAGTGCTCAGCACCGGATTTATCATGGAGGGGTCTGGTGATGACCCCCTCCTCACTTTAGGAGCCTTTGTTAACCCGAATACCCCAAACCATTTTGCCCCCCAGTCCTTCACATATACAGTGCATCCGGAAAGTATTCCCAGCGCCTCATCACTTTTTCCACATTTTGTTATGTCACAGCCTTATTCCAAAATGGATTAAATTCATTTTTTTCCTCAGAATTCTACACACACACCCCATAATGACAACGTGAAAAAAGTTTACTTGAGATTTTTGCAAATTTATTAAAAATAAAAAAATTGAGAAATCCCATGTACATAAGTATTCACAGCCTTTGCCGTGAAGCTCAAAATTGAGCTCAGGTGCCTCCTGTTTCCCCTGATCATCCTTGAGATGTTTCTGCAGCTTCATTGGAGTCCACCTGTGGTAAATTCAGTTGACTGGACATGATTTGGAAAGGCACACACCTGTCTATAGAAGGTCCCACAGTTGACAGTTCATGTCAGAGCACAAACCAAGCATGAAGTCAAAGGAATTGTCTGTAGACCTCCGAGACAGGATTGTCTCGAGGCACAAATATGGGGAAGGTTACAGAAACATTTCTGCTGCTTTGAAGGTCCCAATGAGCACAGTGGCCTCCATCATCCGTAAGTGGAAGAAGTTCGAAACCACCAGGACTCTTCCTAGAGCTGGCCGGCCATCTAAACTGAGCGATCAGGGGAGAAGGGCCTTAGTCAGGGAAGTGACCAAGAACCCGATGGTCACTCTGTCAGAGCTCCAGAGGTCCTCTGTGGAGAGAGGAGAACCTTCCAGAAGGACAACCATCTCTGCAGCAATCCACCAATCAGGCTTGTATGGTAGAGTGGCCAGACGGAAGCCACTCCTTAGTAAAAGGCACATGGCAGCCTGCCTGGAGTTTGCCAAAAGGCACCTGAAGGACTCTTAGACCATGAGAAAGAAAATTCTCTGGTCTGATGAGACAAAGATTGAACTCTGTGGTGTGAATGCCAGGCGTCACATTTGGAGGAAACCAGGCACCGCTCAACACCAGGCCAATACCATCCCTACAGTGAAGCATGGTGGTGGCAGCATCATGCTGTGGGGACTGGGAGACTAGTCAGGATAAAGGGAAAGATGACTGCAGCAATGTAGAGACATCCTGGATGAAAACCTGCTCCAGAGAGCTCTTGACCTCAGACTGGGGCGACGGTTCATCTTTCAGCAGGACAACGACCCTAAGCACACAGCCAAGATATCAAAGGAGTGGCTTCAGGACAACTCTGTGAATGTCCTTGAGTGGCCCAGCCAGAGCCCAGACTTGAATCTGATTGAACATCTCTGGAGAGATCTTAAAATGGCTGTGCACCGACGCTTCCCATCCAACCCGATGGAGCTTGAGAGGTGCTGCAAAGAGGAATGGGCCAAACTGGCCAAGGATAGGTGTGCCAAGCTTGTGGCATCATATTCAACAAGACTTGAGGCTGGAATTGCTGCCAAAGGGGCATCGACAAAGTATTGAGCAAAGGCTGTGAATACTTATGGACATGGGATTTCTCAGTTTTTTTATTTTTAGTAAATTTGCAAAAACCTCAAGTAAACTTTTTTCACGTTGTCATTATGGGGTGTTGTGTGTAGAATTCTGAGGAAAAAAATGAATTGAATCCATTTTGGAATAAGGCTGTAACGTAACAAAATGTGGAGAAAGTGATGTGCTGTGAATACTTTCTGGATGCACTGTAAACTTAGCAGCCTGTTGCAGACGTACCCTTGCAGTCTGCAGCTCCATTTGTGGTCCCCGTCAGAGTGAATCCAATGTGACATCACTGGTGATGTCACCCTAACCCTCTAAATGCCCAGGCAGTAAGACGGAGTACAAAGCAATGAGAGGATTTGGTTCAAAGTGTTATTTAATCGTAACATTACATAGTGTGACACTCAGTGTCATGGAGCCAAGGACTAAATGGCTTTTGAATTGGCGAGGTGTTACTCAGATCAGTGAGTGTAGGTATGGCAATTAAAAAAAAGGACATGGAGTGGCTAAGAAGGGAACTGGCTAATCAAACAAGCCAGGTAACCAAGGAAATGGAGATGGGGAAAAGAAGAGAATTGAAGTAAGAAAGGACAGGAAAGGAGCGTAGTGTGAATGCTCAGCTATTTGGAGCAGTCTGGTGGAAACTGTCAAGGACTAGGAGTCCCAAAAGCACTTCCAATAGAGGGGGAAATCCCCGACAAAAACCCTGACAAGACACAAAATGGGCCCTTAAGAATCTTTATAAAAAATGAAAAATGTCTTCTTCGCAAAAAAAAAAAAAAAAAAAAATGTTCTCCAATAACAATGAAGCTCTGTGGAGCACAAAAGGGAAAAATGGAATTCCTTGTAATAAGAAGATAAAGCGAAATCAAAAAAGTTCCAAAACAGATTCCAGTAGAAGATCAAAACGCAGGGCAGAAGGCAGAAAAAAAAAATCCAGAATTTCCAAAAAGCACAAAGCCCAGTGGACGACACCCAAACTCACCAACTCCGGGGTGCATTCACAATGAACCCACAGGAAGAGGAACGCTCATTCACTTGGACTCCCGCTATTGAAGTTTTCACCAGATCTCTGACTACGATCCTCCCGGTCATTTTACTGTCCCTTGTGTGATGTCACCTCTGAGGTTCGATCTCCTCTACCTTGGGACGATGTCTGGAGGGGCAGCTCCCTGAGTGAACTTCTCATCAGATCTCAATCCTGACTGTTAACATGTTGCGCTCCTAGCTGGTGGAACGAGCTGCCCATCTCCATTCGAAATTCTGACTCCCTCAATGTGTTTAAGACTCTCCTGTGCTGTGAATTTCTATCTGCTTGATGATGGCTTTGATGGGCCATTCAAATCCAGGAACTGGAGCTCGCTTGTAATTGGTTCTGAGCTCTTCACTTGCAATGGTCAAAGTTGTCCCCTGGTCCTGTCACACTTGTTTGCATACTGTCCCCCAGACGTGATTGTGTTGACATCTTTTACATGTCACTTTGGATAATGGTGTCTGCTAAGCAAATAAATGTAATTGTGAACATCTCAAAGGTGGACTGGTCAGGTGATGCATCCTGATGGTGGGCCAGTGAGTAGGCCAGCGTGACTATGGACTCTTCTCTCCTCGCATGTTTACAACATGCTCTCCGTCCGCCATTTTTGATCATACGAGAGTCAGATTAGCAACCCTTCCTAAGATGTGTGCAATCAGCATGACGGCATTCTCTCCACACGCAAAACCCACCTTTGGAGAAGAAATCTTCACGTAAATGATGATTGGAGCCAGCGAGGTCTTCCCCAGTTGTGCCGGGTGGTTGATGGTGTCGGCATCGAGGATCACCAGTTGCAGAGTCCTCGCCAGTTCAAAGATTCGCTCGATTTCACTTTGTACTTCAGCTGGATGGGATAAAAGGGGAAGAAAATTAAACTGGAAGCAGACATTTGAAATGGTTCAGTACCCTTGTGTGGGTCACCAAGGGTTTGGCGGTTTATCTGTGTTGTTAAAATTAAAATAAACAAAAAAAACACACACACCCACACAAGTAAAAGGGTGGTTATAAGGTCTCAAGGACTGCCATTAAGGTCACCTCCATGTACTCTGCCCAGCGTTTAGCACTTCAGTTCTTGGCTTGGGTGGCTATCTCCCCCCATACACACAGCACATCCCCACTGGACTCCTGAAACACAAACTCAGATCCACAGCCCGGAGTGACCAGTTGAGCCAAAGGAGGATCTCAAAGTGGCAACTGGAACTTCTGACGCTGAGAGCTTCTCTTCCACATAGTGGGCCCGTTGTCCACGCAGTATAGTCAATCAATCAAATCAAAATGGGATCACGAGGATGAAGCTGAGTCTCGCTCTTATAACTCGAGCTTTGTCAGAAGGAGACTTTGAGCCCCCTTAGAAGTTCCAGTATATTCAAACTCAAGTGGACTTCACGGCGGCCGACGACATCAATATTCTTTGTTCCTAACGGTCTTTTTGTGGCTTCCCTCAACAAAGGAGGGTACAGCAGGGCCCATGTTGACTCTGTGCTGTCCCAACGATGGACCTGTGACAATAATCCCCTCTATTCTTGAAACTCCACACCGACTGCTTGAGACCACCACTATCTACCTGTGCTGATTATTTTGGTAAATTTCGAAATGTTTCCCTGATAATCTATTTGCTGAGGGTGGCACCCAATGGCGCTGCACCCACTGCCTTTAGGAAGTCCTCAGACCTTGTCACAAACACGTACGTATGTGAGGTAGCAGCACGGTCCTGATAATGTAAGAAATCCGGTAAACAGGGCTGCTCATGTGCACTAATACCTTTTCTCCTTCCTTACAGGAACAAGTAAAACCAGTCTCACCTTCCTTTTGCCCCTGGATGATGTCATTTCCCTTCCTCATACTGACAACCCGCCTCTTCCTTCCTGCACGCTTTATATACTCGCCCATCATCTACTACAGCAGTTATTTTATGGATTACTCAATTATTTTCCAGCGATCCCCACAACATACGGGGCAGATCCCCCCACACCTTTGTTTTTGTCTGTTTGCTTCTTTATAACCTCTTCACTTTGGTCACATTTTGTTCTGTTGTAGGCTTGTGCTAAGATCATTTTCATTCATTTTTCCTGTCATCAAGCGACACTCAATACTCCAAAGTAACAAAGCATAAATATTCAAATGTATTCAAAATGGACACCAACATCTCAGGCTGACACGAGTATTCAGACCCTTTAGCCCGACCTTATTTGAAGTCTCTTTGGCAGCCATTTCTGCCAGGAGTCCTCTTGGTCTGACACAACAAGCTTCACACCCTTGGATTGGATCATTTTCTTCCATGCGGATCCTCTCAAGCTCTGTCTGGTTGGCTGGAGACCATTGGTGGACACCTATTTTCAGGTCTCTCCAGAGATCTTTGCTTGGGTCCAAGTTCAGTCTCTGGCCGAGCCACTCAAGGACAGTCACTGAATTGTCCCTAAGCCACTCCTGTGTTGTCTTTGCTTTGTGACACTGCAGCCCCAGCTTGAGGTCCGGAGCTCCCTGAGCAGATATTCCTTAAGGATAATCTCTGGACTTTGGTCCTTTCAGCTCTCCTTCAGCTTGTCTGACATGACAAGACTTCCCACCCCTGCGTTTGTGGATTTCCTGCCATTCTTCTCTGCAGATCACCTCAAGCTCTTTCAGGTTGGATGGAGACCATCTGTGGACGGCTATTTTCAGGTCTCTCCAGACTCCAGAGATGCTTCATTGGGGTCAAGTCTGGGCTTTGGCTGGGCCACTCGAGGACATTCACAGAGTTGTCCCTGGGTCACTCTTGTACTGTCTTTGCTTTGTGACCCTTCAAAGTGTTATCCTTGACTTGGTTCAGCTTTCCTCCAACCCTGGCCAGTCTACCAGTCCCTGATACTGACCACCATGCTGTACTGTTGGAATGTTTCCTGATTTCCTCCAGACATGAAGCTTCATCAGACCAGAGAGTCTTGTTTCGTACAGTCTGAGACCCCTTTCATTGCCTTTTTGTAAACTCCTGGTGGCTTCCATTGTGACATTTACTGAGGAGAAGTTTCTGTCTTGTCATCCTGTAGTAAAGCCCAGGTCTGGTTATCATTCTGGAAGTTTCTTCCATCTTCACTTCGGTTCTCGGGAGCTCAGCCAGGTTGACCATCAGGTTCTTGGTCACCTCTCTGACCATTGCGCTTTTCCAGTGATTGATCAGTCTGGCTGGGTGGTCAGCTCTAGGAAGAGTCATGGTTGTCCCAAACTTCTTCCATTTATGAAAAACAGACACCCCTGTGCTCCTGGGACCCTTCAGTGCTGAAGCCTTCCCCAGATCCATGTCTCACCATGATTCTATCTCTAAGCTTGGCCAGCAGGTCCTTCAACTTCATGGCTTGGATTTTGCTCCTCTGTGAAACCTTCTAGACAGGTGTGTGATTTTCCTAATCGGCCCACTCAATTAAATTGACCACCAGTGGTCTCTAAACAAGGTGTAGAAACATCTCAGAGTCTGAGCCAAATTTCAAAGGCCATAGCATCGGGTCTGAATACTCGTGTCAAGGGGAAATTGCAGTTTGTTACTTTTAGTAAATTTATAAAATGTTTTAAACTGTTACTTCGGGGGTACTGATGGGGGAAAATATGAATTGAATAGTGAAGTGAATACGCTCGGAGTCCACCGCATCTCAGCTCTCAGTTCCAGGCTGTGCAACACTCCAGGTGGTGCTTAACAGCCACGTGACACCCTCTGAAAAAGAAAGGTGACAAAAGTGGCTCTTCAAGGTGATGCCATAGTGGCCCCCAACATGACAGCTCCAGATTTAGATCCGTGACAAGCTCCATAAATGCCCGTGACTAGACGATAGCAGATCTGTGATTTGAAGAGGGTTGGACGCATCAAACAACAAAGGATGAGTTCAGTTTTTCCTATTCTCGTTACCATCATATTAGGAACCCTTCAGAGAATCTAACGGGTCTTCAAAGAACTGCAGGACCCAGTAAAGGAGACACTCTTTCTAAGAGTGCAGGGACCTTGTGGCTTGAACAGGGGCCTGCAGTGCCGCCGTCCGAATGGCACACACGAGGTCCCCACCATCTCTGAATGGTGTCAATGCTAAAGGCTGGGTGATGAAGGGTCGTCTGATCTTTGCCTCAATCAATGGCTGGTAACCAAACGCAAAGCCCTCTACACGCATGGAAGCTTGTTTGAAGTTCTGTACCCCAGGACAAGTGAATCAATGGAGGTCCTCGACGGGTTATCAAGTGAATGGCTCACTGATGGTGACAACTGCCTCAAACCAGCTGCGTTTACAGACCACTGACATCCTCCCATTTGTCCAAGAGATGTCTCGAGGAGATCCTTATAACCACCCTGGGTTAAAAACTGGAAGAAAGGGAATATCTGGAGAGCAAAACACCCAACAGGCCAACACAAATACACAGATGGGGTCTGAAAGGCCCCATCATCCTCTGCGGGACGTCCTAGCGCTGACTCTACTTGAGCACACTTCATATAGCGCCTCTCCACACCACACACTCTCCTGTGCAGGCACATCACACTTACCTCCTGAATTCTGCACGTGTGCTGTGAAGTTTAGCGTTTGACACCTGACTTTGATTTTTCTGTTATTTTACACATTTATTTGATTTATATCCATGTCTTTGTATTTTTTATTGTTATTTCCATGATGTAAGACTGTGACTGCCTGCCCACATCACCGTGCCTGTTACCCTAATAATAATAATAATAATAATTCATTACATTTATATAGCGCTTTTCTCAGTACTCAAAGTTGTCATGGTGCCACTGTTTAAGGTGACAGGGTGGCTCTTTCAGTGTCCCTCTATGGAGTTGGGGTTTTTGTGTGAGCATTCTAATATCTTGATAAATTTTGTTTAATGGTAACTTTTTTCAGATCACACAAACTGTATTATATATAGCACCTTATTTTGTGCCTCAGGATCCCTACTTGTTCCTCTTTCTCTCATCCCCTTGGTCTTAGGTGGTCTGCTCAGTCCCAGGTTAGCAATGAGGACTGGGGGCTTCACTGTCAAGGCACTATAGCAGAATAAATGTTAAATATGTTTAAGACTTAAGAACATTTAATGGAGGTGCCAAGAAGGAGGAGCAGACATCCCGACCGGGACAAAGCCAGGATTCATACACGGCCAGGAGGCCATAGTGGAAAGATCAGGTGAATGGGCTCACTGGGAGAGCAGTTCATGCCCCCATACAGCAGGTGGCAGTGTTCCTCAAAGCGGGACCAGTTTAAGGCACCCACAGGGTGGCGTGGGAGTTGGAGTCTGGTGATCTTGCCCTCTCAGGGTTTTTGGGGTCTGCCAGAGGGCGCTGCCAGGGGAGGACTGCTCTGGTTTATGTAGGACCCGGAAGACTCTTCAGAAGACTTGGATAGGAGATCAGAAGCAGTTCCCAGGTCCAAATTAAAAGAAAGATGGGAGTCAGAGTCGGGATTCATTGGGCAACACTGTCCTAGAGGAACTGTGAATGGATGATTTGGTGATAAATTATATGCAGAAGGCATTTTGTCACATTAAAAATCAGGTATTTGAATCTGGAATTGTGTTGGGTATTGCTGTGTGGTTTGGGGCTCAGTGGTGCCCCCTAGTGGTTACATCAATGTGTCTATAACTGTAATATTTTAATTATGAAAATGGTTACAGCTGGGGATGGACTTCTATGATTTATCACTGAAGATCCCAAGGCTCTTTGCTATCTCCATGTTTGCAGACTGCCAGCCCTGGCAGGGGACTCACACAGGGATAAGTAGGGAGCTAGAAGTGCAGGATGTGACTTGATTGGTTAGATGACATAAACGTTATATGAATCCCATGGGGAAATTCAGCATTAGGGTTAGGGTGTAGCGTCCATCAACACGCAACGCGTCAGGACCCTCCGGTGCAAAGATCAATGAGTGGCACCACCTGGCAATTGAGACTTCTGTCTTCCATCCATCCATCCATTTTCCAACCCGCTGAATCCAAACACAGGGTCACGGGGGTCTGCTGGAGCCAATCCCAGCCAACACAGGGCACAAGGCAGGAACCAATCCCAGGCAGGGTGCCAACCCACCGCAGGACACACACAAACACACCCACCCACCAAGCACACACTAGGGCCAATTTAGAATCGCCAATCCACCTAACCTGCATGTCTTTGGACTGTGGGAGGAAACCGGAGCGCCCGGAGGAAACCCACGCAGACACGGGGAGAACATGCAAACTCCACGCAGGGAGGACCCGGGAAGCGAACCCAGGTCCCCAGGTCTCCCAACTGTGAGGCAGCAGCGCTACCCACTGCGCCACCATGCCGCCCGACTTCTGTCTTGTCTATCTGAAATATAACAAGCTCACCTCAGCGACGTCACCCTCTGCTGTCTGCTCTTCTGCTTTTGAAACATGAAACTGGTAATGACAGATTACATTTTTAGATTTTTGGTCTCTTTTATTTCTTAAAAATGCGTGTCACTTTGGGGGTGACATTTGATATTTGATTCTTCTGTGAAACTGTGCATTTTGTTGAACATAGTACGGAGTTTAACATTTTTCTGGATGTGCTGTTACCCGTTGGATTTAAAGTCTAGCTAAATTATTTTTTAAAAATCTAGACTTGCTTTATTGGCCAAGTTTTTGAACGTTTTCCCTTCCATTTCAGGCATTTTTATGCAAGTCTGTAGCATTAGATGCCATCCTGTGCTGTACCAATACCTGCTGTAGCCACTAGAGGGCTCTCGCCGGCTGTAAATGGAGAGCAGCGCTGACGTCGAGCCGCTCACACACACACACACAGCCGTGCCATAGACCTGACCGGCCTGTCCTTGTCCTTATCAGCTTTCTTTTCTTGCGTCGATCTTTTGGACTGCCAGCACAAAACTCTACACCTTGTTGGCATTGTTCACATATTCTAGTAAAACAAATTCTAATCTGGGCAAACTTCAGACATTCACTTGACCGGCTGCCGATGTGCCAGCACTTGGTGTCGTGTGGACAGAAGCTAAACGTGGATGCTGCACAGGACTGGTGACATGCCATCTATCTGACAAAAACAAAATGACAGCACAGACACAACACAACACAGAGAGAGACACGAGCGGGACATCAAGCGTATCAGATACGTACCCAAAGCGTCTGCAAAGGGGAGGCGTGATAAAGCAACAGAATGGAGAAATGGAGAAAGCCAAACAATCAGTATGGAGTAGGAAGTGGCGAGAACATTAGAGACAAATGTGCAGGACACAGCAGGGAGGTGGGCATGAGAGCCAGTCGGGGGCACACCAAGAACAGCACACGTGGGCTTATAGGTTGGGGGGGGGGGGGGGGGGGGGGGGGGGGAGCAATAAACATACTATACTTTATATTATACTTTATCTTTAGAAACACACACCCATGCCAACTTCTTTTGGGCATTGAGGCAGCATGGCACCAGCTGCTTTTTCAGACATTAGCTTTTTTTTTTTTTTTTTTCATTTTTATCCCACCAGTGTCTTCTTTGATTGTTTCCAAGACGTTAGTCGGCACTGGAGGGCCACCACTAAACCAGTGGCACAGCTCCAGTTCGTGCCGCTCGAGCTTCAGTTTGCCGCCCTCCAACGTATCTGAATATGTTAACCAATTTAAATAGAAAATTAAAATGACGTATAGAGAAAAAATAAGATACATTTGGCATAGATTTATTCATATACAGAGAAACAGCAATAATTTTTACATTTAATTATTTATAAGCATCAACTAGTCAAGAATATCGTATAGACGCACTGATGAGCCGTGTTCTTATTATTAGTTTAATACAAGTAAGCCCGCGATTCGCTAGCGAATCGGAAATCCAAGAATGGCAATCAGTTTCTGTTCCGTCCGATATTTGGATGGATGACATATCATGGAGGGTGGGTGCGTCTGGGGAAATGTCATTTAATTCAATAAGTATATCTGTACTAAAGCGGTTTTGTTTTGTGGAGACGTGATTCTGTTGCCTTTGCTGACACCGACTGCTGGCAGAGTGGAGCACAGCACGTGTAGTTTACAGGTTGTGGTGTTCGTGTGCCAGCCACTGAGTCGGGGAAGCCGCTGGATTTGAGTCTGTGACCGTTATGTGATCTCTATTACTGGCACAGTGGATTAGAGCAAGTGTAGTGAACAGGTTGTGTTGTTGGGGCGCCACCTACTGACTGTGGGAAGCCACTGCGTTTGACTCTGGGGAGTGCGCTACGGCACAATATGCGGTCGGTGGGAAGCCGCTGCGTGATGACATAACATGGAGGGTATATGGGGTGGTGTGGGTGGTCGCGTCCGGGCGGCTGTACAACCTGGCGTGCACGCTTTACCTCAGGTGTAGTTCACAGGTCGTAGGCATGGTAAATTTTTCATTTAATTCAATAACCCTATTTGAACTAAAGCGGTTTCTTTGTGTGGGCGCCTTCGTTCATTGTTTGTATCCATGACTGTACAGGTTGTGTTGTCTGGGCGCCACCTACTGACTCTGGGAAGGCGCTGCGTTTGACTCTGGACTGGGGTGGGTGCCAAGGCCGCAGTGCGCATGCGCCTCGGTGCATAAATTAACTGTGGTTTAGTAAGATAGATAATTACGCTGCGAAAACCAGAACCGGTGTTAGTGTAGATAGATAGATAGATAGATAGATAGATAGATAGATAGATAGATAGATAGATAGATAGATAGATAGATAGATAGATAGATAGAAATGAAAGGTACTATATGATAGATAGATAGATAGATAGATAGATGAAATGCACTATATAATAGATAGATAGATAGATAGATAGATAGATAGATAGATAGATAGATAGATAGATAGATAGATAGATAGATAGATGAAATGCACTATATAATAGATAGATAGATAGATAGATAGATAGATAGATAGATAGATGAAATGCACTATATAATAGATAGATAGATAGATAGATAGATAGATAGATAGATAGATAGATAGATAGATAGATAGATGAAATGCACTATATAATAGATAGATAGATAGATAGATAGATAGATAGATAGATAGATAGATAGATAGATAGATAGATAGATAGATAGATAGATAGATAGATAGATAAAATGAAATATATAATAGATAGATAGATAGATAGATAGATAGATAGATAGATAGATAGATAGATAGATAGATAGATGAAATGCACTATATAATAGATAGATAGATAGATAGATAGATAGATAGATAGATAGATAGATAGATAGATAGATAGATAGATAGATGAAATGCACTATATAATAGATAGATAGATAGATAGATAGATAGATAGATAGATAGATAGATAGAAATGAAAGGTACTATATGATAGATAGATAGATAGATAGATAGATAGATAGATAGATAGATAGATAGATAGATAGATAGATAGATGAAATGCACTATATAATAGATAGATAGATAGATAGATAGATAGATAGATAGATAGATAGATAGATAGATAGATAGATAGATGAAATGCACTATATAATAGATAGATAGATAGATAGATAGATAGATAGATAGATAGATAGATAGATAGATAGATGAAATGCACTATATAATAGATAGATAGATAGATAGATAGATAGATAGATAGATAGATAGATAGATAGATGAAATGCACTATATAATAGATAGATAGATAGATAGATAGATAGATAGATAGATAGATAGATAGATAGATAGATAGATAGATAGATAGATGAAATGCACTATATAATAGATAGATAGATAGATAGATAGATAGATAGATAGATAGATAGATAGATAGATAGATAGATAGATAAAATGCACTATATAATAGATAGATAGATAGATAGATAGATAGATAGATAGATAGATAGATAGATGAAATGCACTATATAATAGATAGATAGATAGATAGATAGATAGATAGATAGATAGATAGATAGATAGATAGATAGATAGATAGATATATAATAGATAGATAGATAGATAGATAGATAGATAGATAGATAGATAGATAGATAGATAGATAGATAGATGAAATGCACTATATAATAGATAGATAGATAGATAGATAGATAGATAGATAGATAGATAGATAGATAGATAGATAGATAGATAGATAGATAGATGAAATGCACTATATAATAGATAGATAGATAGATAGATAGATAGATAGATAGATAGATAGATAGATGAAATGCACTATATAATAGATAGATAGATAGATAGATAGATAGATAGATAGATAGATAGATAGATAGATAAAATGCACTATATAATAGATAGATAGATAGATAGATAGATAGATAGATAGATAGATAGATGAAATGCACTATATAATAGATAGATAGATAGATAGATAGATAGATAGATAGATAGATAGATAGATAGATAGATAGATAGATAGATAGATAGATGAAATGCACTATATAATAGATAGATAGATAGATAGATAGATAGATAGATAGATAGATAGATAGATAGATAGATAGATAGATAGATAGATAGATAGATGAAATGCACTATATAATAGATAGATAGATAGATAGATAGATAGATAGATAGATAGATAGATAGATAGATGAAATGCACTATATAATAGATAGATAGATAGATAGATAGATAGATAGATAGATAGATAGATAGATGAAATGCACTATATAATAGATAGATAGATAGATAGATAGATAGATAGATAGATAGATAGATAGATAGATAGATAGATAGATAGATAGATAGATAGATAGATAGATGAAATGCACTATATAATAGATAGATAGATAGATAGATAGATAGATAGATAGATAGATAGATAGATAGATAAAATGCACTATATAATAGATAGATAGATAGATAGATAGATAGATAGATAGATAGATAGATAGATAGATAGATAGATAGATAGATGAAATGCACTATATAATAGATAGATAGATAGATAGATAGATAGATAGATAGATAGATAGATAGATAGATAGATAGATAGATAGATGAAATGCACTATATAATAGATAGATAGATAGATAGATAGATAGATAGATAGATAGATGAAATGCACTATATAATAGATAGATAGATAGATAGATAGATAGATAGATAGATAGATAGATAGATAGATAGATAGATAGATAGATAGATGAAATGCACTATATAATAGATAGATAGATAGATAGATAGATAGATAGATAGATAGATAGATAGATAGATAGATAGATAGATAGATAGATAGATAGATAGATACTTTATTAATCCCAAGGGGAAATTCACAAAGTACAAGTGATAGGTGGGGATGAGTAAGAATGCATTCGGACTGATAACGAAACGAAATTATAAATTGTAAATAAGTTGTTTATCTTCCTAGAAATTCTTATCGGTGTAATGTTTCTGTTTATTTCTGTTATTGCCTCATAAATTTCAACTGCTGTGTCCGATGCCATCACAGAAGGACTGTCTGAAAATGATTTTTTTAAATCAGAGAATTTGACTTTTATCATTCATGAGTGATATTTTTCCGAACCCTGCGGCTTACACACAAATTGTACTGAGCCTTTTGGCCAATCATGCCACCCCCCAAAAATGTACCGCCCCCTCCGCCCGCCCCTAGCTACGCCACCCTCACTTTACAACTTATTGTTAATGTAAAGACCATTTGGGTTCATTTCATAACATCAGTCTAAATAGTTGGTGCCCACTCCAAACTGCTCAGAGGTATCGATCACGATAATCGCTTGCAGTGGTGGCCTTAGGGGTGTGCACTAGGGCTGACTAACCCCACGCGGGGCTGGTTACGTCAAGTGCTGTCACCGGTATGTGTGAACTGTATAAACTTGTGTGCGAATTTAATAAATCTAGTCTTAACATAGTTAGCTAGTGAGTGATGTGTGCACCAATCGATTTCGTTAACACCACTTATCTCTGTTTCATTTTAATGGTAAGCACGTGAACAAAGACCAACTCGGTGTCTTGTGGAGATGCCGCGCACAGATTAAAAGCAGAGTCTGCCTGAAGTTTTCATGTGATGAATATTTAAGAGCGACATGTATGTGTAGAAGCTGAATCTGCTGTTCAAGACAAAATGGTGTTTGTTGGTTTTCTGAGTCTGTGCCTGTACAAGAAAGCCGATGTGTACTGAGTGGCCGGCATGCCGGGGTTAGACTTGGGATTCCCTGACTGAATGAGCTTCTCTGTCCTGCCCTGCCTAGTGGCGACTAAGGGGAGCGCATTTGAGACGGGCGCCAGGAGCGACTCGCACACAGAGGGGGGCAGGAAAGCCATGGATGACGACAGAGTAAGACGTGAAGGCCGCTGAGCTGTTAGCTCAACTGAATGAGCCAGAAGGACCGGGGCGGCCTCCTCTCATCGGCCAGTCGTCTTACGTTTGAAGAGCAGGTGACAAGCGAGAAGTTGAAAGGCTTCATAACTGGAACAAACGGATCACCAACTGGGGCCAAGTAGAGCTCAGTGTGTGTGCTGTTAGTCCTCCAGCCTGGCATTAGCAGTGCTGCTGGAGTCCTACAAGTGGCACATCCAGCTGTAGGGTGACAGGATTAACATCGTCACGTGTACTGAGGACAGCGAAGTTCTGACTCGTGTATCGTAATCAACATCTGGACACTCTTTGGGCCCGGAGTACAACTGCCTGACCTCAAAATGTCTGTCTGACAAGGTGCTGGTGGGCCTCAGCCCTCCTTCAGATGCTATCATTCCTTTACCGTAATCGTCCTCAAGTGGACCACCAAGATTAGAATGCATAAGAGGGGGACCTTCTCAGCAAATGAAATGTTGTCCCCTGGTCTGTGCTGGGGTAGCAAGTGAATGTTGTCTAGTTGTTGTTTCCAGGGAGGCTCTCCTTTGGGGTGTCATTTATGCAGCTGTAGCCCACATGGCACTTCTCCGAGTGACATAAAGGAACAGGAGACATCAGCCGGGGCCATCACATCTGTCCATAATGTCAGAGGGGGAGATCGATGAAAGGGCAAGTGACACAAGGACACAAGTGACTGAATGGAAGAGAGTCAAATCAACGTGTGTGTGTGTGTGTGTGTGTGTGTGTGAGGGGTCAAAACCACGTGTATCCCTGGGGACTCCCAAGTCTATTTAAAGTCAGGCCTGTGTGTGACGGTGACAGTTGAAGCACAGGAGGACATGCAAATCCATTTGTTTTCTTGTACAAAGTGACTGAGAAGGTGACAGTCACAGTGTCCGAGTTTGGTGGATGGACAGACAGACAGACAGACATGGAGACCCCAGCAGATGCCCCTAATAACGTAAGCGTTACCAAGAAGCCTTTGCTAGGGTCTTATTACATGACACCGTGTGACTAACTCCTGCGACTCATCAAAAGTGTCACCTGCATTCACAAAGTCTTCAGATGTTTATGGTGTCGTAGATCTGATATGAAATGGAGGCCCATTGTCCGTCGATGTGCACTCCATCCTGACAAAACTTGTTTGCAAAAAAGGTTTGTAAATTTATTAAAAATCTCTCATTTCTAGACGTTTGCTGTAGTCCTCCACATTGTGCTCCGGTGTTGAGATGTTTCTAGAACTTTTAACTGGAGCTCACTGGTGCCAAACTGAATTGACGGCACATCATTTAGAAAGGCACATGTGGACGTGCGTAGAGAAACTCTCACCTTTCAACCTTCAAGTCAGAATACAAACAAAAACCTCGAAGTCTAAGGAACTCTCGGTGGCCAAACTGTGGGGAGGCACAGATCAGGGCAATGGGGGTCAAACCATTTCTGATCCCTCCCACAAGTACAAGGTCCTCCCGAATTGTGAAATGCAAGACATCAGGGACCACCAGGACTCTTTGTAGAGTTAGCCGACTGGCCAATCTGACCAACCAAGCAAAGAGCTGACCAAAAACGGAAAAGTCACTCTAACAGAGCTTCACAAGTCCCCTGGCGAGATGGGAGAACCTCTCAGATGGGCAACCATTCACCTGGCATACATGGTTGAGGGGTCAACTCCCTCTTGGGGTCCGACAAAAAGCATTGCAAGGACTGTGAGAGCAGGAGAGAAAAAGAGTCTCTGGTCTGAGAAGACAAAACATAAAAGCTCTACATCTGGTGAAGACCAAGCACTGCTCCTGACCTGCCCGATGCCAACCCTATAGTGAAGTATGGTGGTATGGGGACAAGGGGACTGGTCACAATGGAGAAAAAGGACAAATGCAGCCAAAACCAGAGAGGTCCTTGAAGAGACCCTGCAACAGACTCCGACTGGGGTGACAGTACGATGACCCACAGTATACAGACAGGACAATACTGGAGCGGCTTTGGGACAAGTATATGAGGGTCCTCAAGCGGCCAGCCAAAGCCTGGACTTAAACCCCCTAAGGGGGAGACCTTAAGATGGCAGCTTACAGACGCTTACCATCCAATCTAATGGAGCTTGGGAGGAGTATGTGAAAGGTGCTATATAAATAAAATGTATTATTATTATAATTACATCAGCTGAAAGGCTGTGAGATCCAAAAAATGAATAAATAATAATAATAATAATAATAATTTATAATTTGCCAGGAAGAATGGGAGGAACTGCCCAAATCCAGGTGTGCAAAGCTTGTAGAGATCTCACTGCAATGATTTAAAGCTGGACTTGCTGCCAAAGGGGCTTCTACAAAGTAGTGAATGGAGGGTCTGAGCACTTCTATGAATGAGGGACTTCAGTTTTTAATTTGTAATAAATCTCCAAACCTTTCTGACAACATGTCTTTACTTTGTCATTATGGGTTATTGAGTGTAGATTGATGGGCATGGACGGCAAATTGAAATGAATGTACTGCACAATAAAGTGTGCAGAAAGTGAAGGGGTCCGGAGACTTTCTGAAACCGCCGCACATGTGTCATTATGTGTGTACAGTATAGAAAGGTTTGTTAATTTTATGGAACTTATTGAATATTTCTGGGATGCACTGCGTTTGACTCAGCGTTTTCAGGGTCAGAAGGTTGCCTGTGGTGCCCTTATCATGCAGGGCACAGTCAGCTCCTTAACGTTTAATTATCATATTAGAGGAGTGTCATGTAGTGCCCGGGCTACCATGCTACTCGGTTAGTGATGGGGACTAAACCGACACATTCAGGCAGATCTCCAAACGATTTGTGGCCGTTACTCTCTGAAGGGGCCGCATGGAGGACTGACTCCGAGTGGTGGCACCATGATCTCTTTATTCTTCATTTCACCTTGAACATTTAGAATTTCTTTCCTTGGCGCCGTTCATTGGAGTTGAATTACACACAGAAAATCACGAGAATGGACACCCGCTAATACGGTGCTAGCGACTCAAGACCCAACTTTATTGTGCTGCAAATTAGATTTATTAAGACAACAAACTGTGAGAAATGCAAGCAGTGGTGAAGACTGCCACAAGGGGGCGCTGAGTAGTGCAGAGGTCAGCCCCCCAAACACACCACAGAGCAGCCAAAGCCAAAGCTTTCATGTGTTAAGACCACCTTGAAATGGAGTCATTGCTGTTACTCACCTAAACTGGACTTGGTGTTGGAGCGCTCGATGATGGCATGCTTGCTTGGATTATTTAAAACGGAGCGTTTGGCAAGCGAGATGTCGGCTGTCACCCGTGTGATGGATATCCTGGAGAATGAAACAAGAACAAGAAGTTAGGTCGCTCTCCATGTTTGGAATGACAGCAGCACATCAGCCACAATGCCAGTTGAGCCCTTAAAGGTCTTTGGATAGCCACGTGCGATTCGGGTGGGCTTCCCAGGTCACCTCCTGGTCTTGAGACTGTCCTGACAGTGACAGGTAGAGAGAAGGACCCTGCCCTGTAGGTGCTGCCAGAGCAGACTGGCACAGGTGGTGCAGAAAATCATCACTGGGTAAACCTGCAGTCAAGTTAGAGGGGCTGCCAGATAAAAAAAGCCAAAGTGCAATAAGTAGCATAACCTTCCTATGCCAGTTTGGTGGTCTGTCACAACCTCTGTGCCCATAGGGTGGCTTTTACAGGCAAAGCACCACCCTGTCACTAGATGCAACATTGGATTTAGCAGATTATCAATAACCTTTGGGACACAGCGGCCCAGCTGAGTTGGAGACATGAAAGGGCACAGAATAAGGGACAAGGGGGGAGCGGGTGGGGCAGCACACAAATAGTGTTTGCCCTAAGTGAGTGCCCCCTGCTGGCCGAGTCACAAACCTGTAGCTGCTAATCTGCTGAAGTGTGAGTGGCCCACGCTGTCCCAGATTGTGACAGTATGCCAAACAGCAAACATTACAGCCTACCACTTACCCAGAATGGCAATCAGCTCATTTAGATTTCCAGCTTGTCCCCCCACTTTCGTTGTCAGAAGAAGATGACAGCAACTTACCGTCCTTCAAACTTGTGTTTCAAAAAGTCAAACAGGGCCTTCTGCATCATGTCTGTCACCTGCAATAGACAAGGAATGCTTGGTTAGCTTGTGGCTGCGCTCTTCTAAAATGGTCCATAGAAGGTGCCACCCTGTGATTGTGCCCCATGCCTGCTGGATTAGGCTCTGCTCCCCTGTGACCCTGCTCAGGACGATGTGGGCTTAGTAAGTGGTATGGTGTGGTACAGAGCGTCATTTTACATTACACTCTGAGACAGACCTCCACAAAGCAATCGTCCATCAAGTGCCCTCCACAGTACACTCTAAGAGGGTACTCAAGAATAAGAATTTAGAAAGTCCTCAAGGACTACAAAGGCGTAATGTCTCACCTCGTCTCATTTTACACCACATATCCCAGACTGGGCCACGGGGGGATCTGAGTCCTTTTCCCCAGTGACACCTGTTAACTCATATTATGGGACTCCAAGGCATTCCCAGCATGCCCTGGGTCTTCCCCAGGGTCTCCACCCAGATGGTTGTGTCTGTAACACCTTCACCAGGAGTCCATTAGCATTCGCATCAGATGCCCTGACCACCTCAGTTGGCTCCTCTCGATGCGGAGGGTCAGCATTTCTACTCCGAGCCTCTCCCAGACATCCATACTTCTCACCCGATCTCTACAGCAGAGCCCAACCACCTTGCAGAGGAAGCTCATTTTGGCTGCTTGTACCCGTGATCTCATTCTTTTGGTCATTACTCAAAGCTCATGGGTGAGAGCAGAGACGTAGAGTGACTGGTAAATCGAGAGCTTCGCCTTCTGACTCGGCTCCTTCTTCACTGCTACAGCATTACTGCACTCACCGGCCCAATCCGTCTATAGATCTCACCATCCCTTTTCAAGACCAAGACCCTTAGATATTTAAACTTCTCCCCTTGAGGCCTATACTCACCTCCCACTCGGAGAGGACAGCCCACCTTTGCCCTACTGAGGACCATGGCCTTGAATTTAAGGGTGCTGATCCTCATCTTCACACTCAGCTGCAAAGCGTCCCAACGTGTGCTGATGAAATCAACGGGACCACGTCGTCTGCAATGAGCAGTGAGGTGATTCTGAGGCCACCAAACCGGACCCCCTCGCCTCCTGGACCGCGCCTTGATTTCCTGTCCAGGAAAATCTCAAACAGGGTAGGAGACAAAGCACGGCCCTGGTGGTTTTCCAGAACTTCTTTGAGCCCAATCGATAGTCACTTTCCATGGTTTTTCAGAACTCCCCTCATTCAAGGGTTTTTGTTCCTTGTTAACCACAGCTGCAGGCTTTTTGGCTGGTCGGTGCCATCTGCTGCTTGCGGGTCTCATAGTTATCCTTCACCTCTGTTGTCTACTGCTGAATTGCCCCCTACAAGGCAATGTCTCCATGTAATGGAAGAAGTGCACCCCTCACCTCGAGCCTCTTGTTCAGCTGACTCAATTCCTTAAGTGTGACGTCACTGTCACTTTGTTCCAGAGTCACTCTGAGCCCTACAGTGATGGTGGCTTTTCACAAAGCAGCTATTGAAGTCACCTTCTCCAATTATTTCTAAAGAGACTCATCAATGTTACCCTTTGAGAAATCTCACACTGGATACACGGTGCCCTTTGTAGGACGCACCTTTAAGTGCCAACTCATGGGTCACACTTTACTACTTTAGTATACACACAATTGAAAATGACAGACAGCACTCATGGTTGGCAACGAGGCTCATCAGGTGACAGGCTCACACACGGCTCCTTCAGAAAGTCTCCGGCCCCTTCGCTTTCTACACCTTTTGTGACGTTGCAGCCTCGTGTTAAAGTCATTTCGATGCCCTCACCAAGCAACACTGAGAATGGCGAACCAAAGACTGGAGATTAGACGTAGAGATTAGAAATAAACAAAATCTGAAATATCAAATGGACACAAGACTGTGGGCTTTAGCTCAGGCACATCCCATTCTGTTGATCATCACTGAGATGTTTGGAGTCCACCGGTGGTCAATTCAGACTGAAATGGTCAGGAGAGGCACACACCTGTCTGTGGATGGTCCCAGGAGTTGCCCGCTGAGCAAAAACATCTCAAAGGCTTTATCAATCCCAAGGAGCTCAGTAAAGTCCATCATAAAGAAGAGTTTGGTACGACTAGGACCCTCCAAACTGGATGGAAGAGCAAGGAGGAAACTGGTAAGAGGGGCCACCAAGAGGCTAATGGCCACTTTGAAGGAGTTACAGGATTTGATGGCAAAGAGTGGTCAACAATTTCAGAAGCGCTCCACAATTGTGGCTTCTTCGGGAGAGTTGCACTTCTCAAGAAAGGCCACATTGAGGCTCATTTGAGCTTTCCCAGAATGCACCTTGAAGATTCTGATGCCAAGTGGAAAAAGTCTTCTGGTCAGATGAGACCAAAATCAAACTATTTGGCCTCAACACCAAACGGTCCACCAATGCAGCTCACCATCCACAACATACCACACCTACAGTAAAGCATGGAGGGGGCAGCATTCTGTTGTGGGGGGCCTGGGGCTCTCGTTAGGGTAGAAGGAAAAATGGAGGGGGCAAAATCCTGTCAAATTCTTGAGGAAAACCTGCTACTCTCTGCCAGAAAGTTGAAGATGGGCAGAATGTTCACCTTTCAACATGACAACGACCTGAAGCACAGAGCAAAAAGGACCACCCAGTGGCTGAAGGAGATAAAAGTGAATGTCCTGGTGTGGCCAATCAGAGCCCAGAGCTAAATCACACTGAAAATCTGTGGAAAGATCTGAAGATAGAAGACCACCAACACTCACCACCCAATGTGACCAAACATGAAGAGTTAAACTGTAAAGAAGAGTTGGGGGCAAATATTGAGTGGGCTCAATCTAGGTGTGCCAAGCTGATAGAGAAGAATCAACAGAGTCAAGGCTGTCATTAAAGCAAAAGGGGGGTCAACAAAATGACATTGACATTGGATGGGGGGTCCTTTATTAATCTCAGTATTTCTTGTTTTTGATTTTTATCATTTTTCTGAACTGTAGCTGTGATATCTTTCACTTGGATGTTAGAGGTGGCATTGAGTAAGTAAAGCTGGGAAGAAATATTAGTGTGTGTGTTTGCATTTAAGGCTGTGAAGCAAAACAAATGGGAATATTTCAAAGGGGGGATTCTTTTCTTTGCCCACTGTATTTACACCCTCTACCATTAAATCCATAAAAACACTCTAAAACGCATTTCCAATTGTCTACACATTGTTTACCTCTAAGTATTAATGTCATCCTATCAAATTTCATCACTCCTGCAGTCAATTTTTCGATTTTAATAGAGGGTTTAAAAAGAATGCCCCCTAGTGGTCAAACTACAAACTGCCTAAAAATTGAAATAAATATATAATTAAATAAATACTAAAAGTAAACCTCAAAAAAAATTTAAATTAGGGTTAAAAGGTGTTTATAAATAGTTTAAATAAAGCACTATAAAACATTAAAAAAAACAAAAACAAATATGGTTTTAAAACAAAGGCCCCGAAAACAAGCTTTAACATCAGGGCCTAATATATTAATTAAGATTAGGGCTTATAAATAAATACTTTAAGATTAGGATTGAGGTAGGGATGGGACATAAGAGAGAGGTGTCAAGAGAAAGCTGTATGAAGCAAAGTACAGAGATGTTCTTAATGAAATCGGTGGAGTGGTGGCTCTGAGGTTTAGGGATCTGCACTGGCAATCAGAAGGTTGGCAGTTCGAATCCCGTAAATGCCAATAGGGACTCTGCTCTGTTGAGCAAGGCCCTTAACCTGCAATTGCTGAGCACTTTAATTAGTGAGAAAAGCGCTATATAAATGCAAAGAATTATTATTATCCAGAGTGCTCTGGACCTCAGAAGGTCCACCTTCGAACAGGACAACTCTGTGAATGTCCTTGAGTGGCTCTGCCAGAGGCCAGGCTTGAGTCCAATTGAACATCTCTGGAGAGACCGGACATATTACTGTCTGCTGATGTTCTCTGTCCAACCTGACAGAGCTTGAGAGGGTCTGCAGAGAAGAAAATGAAGGTTGTGGGGTCAACCCCAAGAAGACTCCTGGCTGGAATGGCCAACAAAGGGGCTTTGAAAAAGCACAGAGTAAATCGCCTCAATATTTGTGCCAATGTGCGATTTCAGTCTTCTTTTTTTTTTTTTTAATAAATTCATAACACTCTCTTAACATCTTGATTTTGGTTTGTCATTCTGCATGTTGCTTGATGTGGGAATTTAAAAGATTTTATCACCAGGCCTCAACATCACCCAGTGTGTAGAAAGTGAAGGGCCTGAAGACGTCCTGAAGATGTTGTAGCCTTCTCTGGACAGGACTGTAAGACAGGAAGGCCACCAGCAGACCTCAAGGTGACACTCTGGGCTGGCACTGCATGACTTGGCCAAACATTGGTGTCTCAGTTGGGGTTCAAACCAAATGAGTGGAAGACTCATGAAAATCCTGCTGAGTTTTACCCTCCCAGGTATTCTCAAACAAATGGCTGCCGGTCTTCTTCCACTCTCTGGCTTACCTCATACCCTTTCAATGAAGGCCCCACCAGAACCACAGGGCGCATCGAAGGCACAACATCATAGGGAGGAATGTGTTCAGTCTGTAGGGGGACAGAAACAATGGTTAGGATCGACAACACTGGCATCCGCTGGGCAATAAAAAACAAAACACAGAATGATGTCCTGTGCCTGCTCTTTCACCTGATGGGTATCGTCCACCTGTTTAATAATGTGGAAGGAGTTCAGCTGGCCAAATGTCACTGCCAGTTATGCCAGGAATGGAAAATAAAAGATGACTGTGAATGTTGGATGGCCGATTGGCGAAGATTCATCACTTGGATTTTGAGGTTTGGTGCTTTCGCCAAGGAAGACATTCACTTGTCAACATGAGGAGCAATGGAATTCAGAAAAGCTCACTTCGGTGATAATATCAAAGTGGCATGTAGGGACAGCACTAAATTAGTGACTGTTAATGACCGAATAGGTAACAGGGATGGGGTGTGGCAGATATTGTAGCACTTCAGCCAGGGCTCGCTGTAATTTTACTGTTGAACTCTTTTGTTTTTTCCAAATTTTATTTTGTATGATTGGCCTTCTTGAATGTCATTCTTTGACTATAACTTGTATTATATTCATTTTGTATTGAAGTATTTAGTTATGTGGTCTGTCCCCTGTATGTAGAGCCTTGGGGAGCGGTGCCACCACGAGACATGTTAAAAGCATCTAACTCAGGCAGGCCAGTTATAGAGTGGAGACTGCAATTTGGGTTTGAATATTAAAGGGCAAGATAGGCATGCGGTTATGAGGAGATCCTGCCGACTATGCCAACAGTTCCCATGATGAAGTCGGTCTAGAGGAGCCACTACAATTGTGTTTCTTGTGTAGTTGTAATTTTTTTACTCAGGATGTAAACCACAGCTAAAATTGTCAGATTGCAGTTATTTTGGCCAAAATTCTTTCTTGACTGTCAAACACTTGTGCCCAAACAGGCCGGTGTTACCACACACGTTCAGCTTGGAAGATTCTTTGCTTTTTTTTTGGTAGATAATGCTTTACTCAGAGAAGTGGCAGTGACTTTTGACCCAGCGTCCCAACAAACAGCTTTGGCTTATGGGCCAGCATTAGGCGGTGACAAATCCTTTGAGCAATGTTCAACATTTGAATTTTAGAAGGAAGACTCAGATGCCAACAGCACGTTGCATTTTTGACAACTAAATGCCAGCGTCTGACTGGTTCTGAGTTCTCCAGCAAGGAGCAGGCCATGTTGGGACTCTTTAAATTCCAGTGAAATGAAGACAACACAAATCAAAAAGTAAGCACAAGCACAGAATACACACACAGGTCCACAAAGACAGCACAACACCATTGAAGTCGACCCATAAACAGAGCCACCTCGCCTCGAGGTGCCACCCGCCTCTCAAATCCAGCACTGTCTGTGCACTCCCACAGAGCTCTCAGATAATCATGGAGTGACCAAACCAGACACCCTTGGGAGGGTCAGTACAAACTCCTCATTGTATTAGTGCCCTCCACCACTAAGGGACCCCTACAGATGTTAGGTTAGCAGGCCGTCAATCTTCATGTTATATAGCGCCCCATCATGAAAACAGGTTGTATTGGCTTATGGTTACCATGGCACTTTTGACCCTTTCTGCCATTTGCACTCACATCCCATATACCCTTCTTTGCCTTCAGTGGTCTTTAGCATTGTTACATTAGAGGCAGGTTTGTCACCACTGGCTCAACTTTGTCAAATTTCATAACAAGTCCAGTGCAATGCAAGTCCTGTTGGACTTTTTAGAAGATGGTTTGGAGGAGCCTGCAGTCTTCTATATGAGGGCTACGTCTGCAGGAGATGCCAGCTGATCCAGCACCTCAGGGTCTCTGAGCTGGAGAATGAGTTGGCTGCTCCATGTTGTAGTAGAGAATTGGCACACATGGCCCACGTGTCCTTCAGAGAGATAGTGTGCACCCCCCTAAGGTAGCGTGGGAGGAGATTCCAGACCAGATAGAGTCGGAAGATGTAAGGTAAAGGGTGCACGCTATATGGGGGCATCAACACCAGAACTGGAAGTGTCAAACCGTTTAAACGTCCTTGCAGAGTAGAACGGTGTCTGTAAAGATTCTGAGGTGGTAGGCAGTGGGCCACCTCAAAAACCAGTACCCAGAAAGAGAGTGGCAGTGATAGTTGGGGACTCATTCATTTGAGGGATTGATGTGCACGTGTGCTCCAGAGAGACACAGAGAGTCTTGCACGGTGTGTTGCCTTTTGGGTGCACAGGTGGTGGACCACCCTGGAAGGGTGGATAGGCTCTTGGCCAGAGCGGGGGTGGATCTAGTGGTCATTGTCCATATTCAAACAAATGACATACATAAGGATAGTCTGGCAGTTCTGCAATCCAAATTTAAAGACTTAGGTGCCAGGCTGAGGAGGAGAACTTCTCTGAAGTTGCTGCCTGTGCCACGTGCCAATGCAGGTAAGACTGAGGAGATTAGAAGGCTTAAAATGTGCCCCAAATCTTGTTGCAAAGTAGAAGGGTACAGGATTATGGACCTTTGGGACTCCTTTTGGAACAGATGGGACCTGCTCCACTGTGGTTACATCAGAACTGGATGGGCACCAACGTATCGGGAAATCGTCTGTGTAGGTTAATCGACGATTTGGGGGCAGGCCAGGTTTACATTTATACACGGAGGAACAAACAATAGTGCAGAAATAAAAGTGTGTAGTAATGTAAATTCTAAGCCAACATTTAAATGTGAAAGGAGTAACACATTAAAAACAGCTTGTCTTAATGCTAGAAGTATCAAAAATAAAACAAGCGAGTTGGAGTTGTATGTAGCAGAAAAGAATTATGATATTATAGCAATAATGGAAACCTGGCTAAATAACAAAGATGGCGACATGTAGAACATAGAGGGGTACACATTTTTAGGAGGGCTAGACAAACAGAAAAGCAGGAGGGGTTGCTGTTTCTGTCAAACAGAATTTAAATGCAAGTCCTCTTCATTTGTTTGATGAGCCCCATCTTAGTGAGGACGTCTGGCTTCACCTGGAGAGCATTAAGGAATGGGGCCTTACTGTAGGAGTGTGTTAAAGACCACCCAATGCAGACAGTCACTTCAACACACATCATGTTAGTCATATTAAAAAGGGTTAGGGGGGATATTATAGTCATGGGGGGCGTTAACTACCTGAATATTAACTGGGATAGCCTTACAAATGGAGGAGCACAAGAGCAGGAGTTTGTAGACGTAATCAGTGACTGTTTGTTAACACAGCATGTAAGACACTAAAGATCTATCTATCTATCTATCTATCTATCTATCTATCTATCTATCTATCTATCTATCTATCTATCTATCTATCTATCTATCTATCTATCTATCTATCTATCTATCTATCTATCTATCTATCTATCTATCTATGTTAAAGCACCAATGTGGGGTGAAGCCTGTCTGGATTTAGTATTTTGTAATAGTCAGGATGAACTGAGGGAGTAGAGGTGATTGGACCACTAGGGTCATGTGACTGTAATATAATAGCAGTTCTCAGTGTTTCGTAAGAGTGCAGATGCAAAGTTCAACTTTGGTAGGGCAAATTTGAGGAAATGTGACAGTCTAAGGAGGATGGAGAGGGAGAAGATTTTAAGTGTCAGACAGTCTTGTCAGTTACTCTCCTCTCACCACACTTTGGTTTTCATTGGTTTGCATGGATTGCTTTGTTTCTGAATTCTATCTGTGCCTGACACCAGGCTGTGGTCAACTCTCAGTGTCCACACTCTGACCAGGGGGCACAACTGGCATGAAAATCACTTTTACTCATGTTGGTGTCTTAGTACAGCAGCAGGGGGCGATGTTCTATATAACAGCTTCTCTCGGCAGGACCCTGTGCCCATGCCAGCCTAGACTGCTGTGTCCAGTGGTCAGTCCTGTTAGGTATTGGTGACCACCACACCTGACCCACCTATGTCTTTACTTCATTTTTCTGCACTTTGTTTTATTCACTCACTTGTTTCTGAATTCTAAAATATGTATGATGTCAGGCTGTTGTGAACTCTCAGTGGCCACTGTGTCCACACTCTGTCGAGGGCACAGCTGGCATATAAACTCCTAGAGACCACAGCAGGGGGTACTGTCCTATAGAAACAGCATGTCTTAACATGGCCCTGTTTTAGAAAGCTTTGGAAGTGGTGGAGGTGCAGAGGGGGTCCTGGTGTGTCTGGTGTGCAACAAAACTCCCTGTTACTGTCAGCATCCTGCAGGGGGTGCCATCAGTGCCATTCTCATCAGTAGGACCTCAAACAGGCACTTCCAATGCCAGAAGCTGTGGGTGGTGGACAATGGCTGGTGGTCACTATGAGACCTGAAGGGCTGTACAGGAACTTCGGGGCGGCTTCAGTCCAAGATTGTGCACTTCACAGTCTATGTGGACAGGGGACACAACTTAGATGACACAGGCGGGTATCACACCAGAAATTTTGGGGATGTGGGGACAGAAAGCTTTGTGATAACTTGGGGGGGGGGGGGGAATTGCATTATCAGGACCCTCTATAGGCAGTTACCAGCCTACCTGTGTCCAATCCCAGCAGTGACCAAAAGACTACAGAGATAAAATTGCTGAAATAGAAAAACTGGGGGCAGATAGGACGGGCAAGCACGCCAGTGTCTCTGAATATCCTCTAGGGGGCGCCATCAGCTCCATTCTCTTTAGACCGGATTGGCTCAGTAATCCTATGGCCGCCTTAGTTAGACGTCACTGGACTAACCCACACCCCAATACTCTTAAATAAACCCCTGAACCAATACAGTTTCAGTCCATGCAGGGCGCTATATAAAATGCAAATCGACGGGCCTCAATGAGGGAGTCCCTTCAGTCGGCAAAGAGATATCCCTACTCCCCCTAAAATGTCCCCATCTCACGACTAAGGAGGTGGCCAGTGAGTGACAGTCCAGTTAAAGTGACAATCAGAACTCTAGGACTCTGTAGCCACCACACCCTGACCCCCCACCCCCAATCTGCCCCCCACCCTCTGCCATATTTGTAAACAGTGCTGGAGACTCAGACAGCAGGGGGCGCCCTCGCACGTCCACTTACCGACTTCTGCTTCTGCTTAGCTATTAGCAGCATGGAATAAAGACAGAACAATAAGACATGCATGTTATTGAGTGGTGAAGAGACGCCAACGGCCAGCGCCAGGGGCCGCGGGGTCAGGGAGCAGCGGGCGGGGTAGCAGCCAGGCGAGCAGGCGGGTGGGCAGCAGTCGCGGGTTACCTTTACCTTCTTAAAGAAGGCCATTCTCTTTTCTTTTGATACGGGAGAAGTGACACTGTTTAAAGTGCCCTTAGGTGAGCAGCGGCTTGCCGGACTTTCACTTTCTTCGGCGTCTAAGCCACTGGCATCTATATCAATTGCTTGGCACAGACAAACAGGTCTACGATTATCAGGCAGCACTGAACGAGGACACTTAATGTGCCCAGTGAGTTTATGTTGCTCTCAAAACAATCAAATCAAATAAGTAAAAGAAAAAGCGCCCCTTGTGCCAGGCTTCACCAGTCGAGCACCTTTATGACTGTGACACCTGAAAGCCTCAACATAAAATGCGCTCGAGGGATGCGTCCATTCTCTTAGTACACTCTGCACTTCTAAAGTGACTTGAAATGTCCCTGAGCAGCTTTATATAGCGCCTTTTCATAATGTCCACCACTCCAAGGGGCTCTGGAGAATTCTACATAGGGACTCAAAGTGTGACGTCAATTGGTTGGCCACTAGGGGGCCCATCCATTCCTATGACGCCTCGCCCATTGTGAAATGGCAGCATGCCCTTTTTATTTTTTAAGGGGCACCCAGTGGTCCACACCTGTTGTAAAATCAGCACAGCCCGGGTGGCATCCAGCGGTCAGTCTTGTTAGTCATTAGTGACCACTGCTCCCGTCCTCCTCTAGTTACACTTTTGACGATGAGGCTCAGGACAAACAATTCCTCACTTTGACACTTTGGGGACAGGTGTGGTGACTGAACTGGTAACTTTATGTCCAGCACATTCTCCAGTATGCCATGCTCCCGGCTATACTCTTAAGTGCTGCCAGTCTGCATATAAAGTGTTACCAGTGCACCCACGTCCAGTCCTAAGAGTGACCAGGTAGGATGATGAGCACGTCCTCTAGGGGGCACCATCCGCTCACTTCTAATCTGGGGGACTTCAAACAGGAACCTGCAACATCAGCAGCTGTGGTTGGTGGACATCATGAGACCTGAGGGGCTGTACAGGAATTCCAAACAGTGTCAGTCTGAGACCTGGGCATGGGGCACAACTGAGTAGGCATAAGTGGGGGTCATACCATGGCCTTTGGGGACATGGGGACAGAAAGGCTCGTGATGACTTGGGTGGTCAGAGGCCTGTCTCAGTGTGATGAGAAGAGTCACCATTTGGCTGGACAATGAGCCACAGCCATGCTGGCAAGCCCAACCAAAGCTAGAGCTCAACCCAGTAGACAGAGGGTGGCAGCGCCGTCCTTTGATAATAAACCAGATGGCAAGAGTTTGAGCTAATTGTGGACACCACAAGAGGACATTCTTCTAATTTGGCTCCTAACTTGGCCTTTCTTCAGTACTTCTGAACCACCACCATGACTGCTCCTTTACAATAAAGTTGGTGCAGGGGTGAAGACTGCCACAAGGAGGCGCTCTGCATTTTAAAAACTCAATATAGGAATATTAAACACAGGCAAACACATATTGAAGAAGTAAATGTTTACTTTGAGGGGCAGCTGACCCTCACACAGTGGGCTTCTTCACAACACTGCCCCACCAAGTGTCCACTTTATGAGGTCCACCTCGTGTCTCAGTTAGTGACAGGACAATACAAGTGAGTGGTGTCATTTAAAGAGGGTCACCAGGGCATCAGGTATGGGCAATTCAGAGGGTCAATGGGCAAGACTGGATTTATAGGGCTCTGAGCAGAAGTGGGCACTAGATACACTGGCACAACAAACACAACACTGCAGTGAAGAAGGCAGCCCTGAGAAAAGACGAATCAACCTGGGAGTCAAATGAGAGCCAAATACAACAGGGATGCCCATTAGACTGGCAAACGAGAGGAGACCCTTCAGTCCATCAGACTCGTTCAGTTAGCTGACAGCTCCAGTGACCCCAAATCTTCTCCCGCTCCTTTTTAGTGGGGTTCAGTGCCAGGAGACGCTCGCTCATTTGTTTCTCTTTCATTCCCACAATTCTTTGCAGGTTCTGCTCATCTTCAGCCTCCAATGCACTTCCCTTTAGTCTCCACTAGGTGTCATTGTGATTTACTCTTCAATTTGATGAATTCTGCTGATCCATTTTATCGACACCTTGGAGGATTTTGAAGACCCCAGTGAGGACTGCTGCTTGAGGCTTTAGTGACTCAAAAGTGAACTTAGTTAAAAATGTTATGAGGCAGGACCAGGAGAATGGATATGGCCAAAAAATGAAGCAATGGTCGACACCAGGCACCTAACAGAGCATTGCACATAAAAACCAAACGTATGCATGGGGTGGCCTTTACAGGGTCACACGGATGACCTCACCCCATTATCTGGTCTCTTGCCGGTTGAGCTTTGGCTTTGTAGGTCACCTCAGAATGCGAAGGTCTTCTCATTACTGAATTGATCCTCATTGTCGAACCGGGCCGAATGCTTCTTGACAGTCAAAGTCAATTCACTCCCATGCTTGGCCGTTGTCCTCGACTCCAGTGAAGATGCTAATCAGAACACACACACACACACACCTCAGGGTCTCTCGTTGTGGATCAAAAATGACAGCCCACCAAGTCAACCGACTTCCACTTCAGTCAAGACAGATAGAGGGGAGGAACACCAGCAATGGATGCCAGTCTGATGACCGTGGTGAAACTCCCCAAAATCCACGGATCTCTGGACTTGAAGACACACAAGTGGGGGCGCTGCTATGGGGGCACACACCCTCAATTGGCATAGAGTAACCCCTGAATGGCAAAGGTCAGCTGATTGGCAGCATTCCCTGTGACAGATGAACTAGACCTAAGGGGGGGCTGGGGGGGGGGGGGGCTCGGAGTGCCATGTCAGAAGGTGACACAAGGGGGCACCAAGCACAATGCTAAGTATGAACACGGGGGCCAAGTACATTGTTAAAAATAGACACAAGGGGGCTCCAAGTGTAATGCTAAAAATGAACACAAGGAGGGGTTCAGTTGCCAAATTAAAAACAGAGACTTGAGTCCAAGTTCAATTCTAAATATGGACACCAGGGGGCTCCAGGTGTAATGATAAAACTAAAAATGTGTTTCACGTACAGTAATGCAAAAACGAACACAGTGGTTCGAGTACAATATTAAAAATAGACACGGGGGAATTCAAGTGCAATGCTAAAAATGGACAAAAGGGGGCTCCAAGTGCAATGATAAAAATAAAAATAAGGGGGCACCCAGTGTAATGCTAATAATGAGCTCAGGGGTACGAGTAAAACAATTAAACTAGACATGGGGGGAGAGGTTCAAGTGCAATACTAAAAATGGACACCAGGGGGCTCCATGTGCAATGATAAAAATAAAAATGGGGTGGGGCACGTACAGTAATGCAAAAAATGAACACAGTGGTTCAAGTACAATATTAAAACAAGACACGGGGGATTTCAAGTGCAATTCTAAACATAAACACAAGGGGGCTTAATGTGCAAAAACAGAAATCTAATGTTAAAAATGAACACGGGAGTTCAAGTACAATATTAAAACTAGACATGGGGGGGTTCAAGTTCAATACCAAAAATGGACACAATAGGGATCCAAGTACAATACTAAAGATAGAAATGGGGCAGGGGGTCCAAGTACAATATTAGAAATAGACATGAAGAGTTTCAAGTGCTATGTTAAGACAGGACAAAAGGGGGCTTCAAATGCAATTCCAGAAATGGACACAAGTGGGCACCAAGTGCAATGCATAAAATGAACAAAAGGGCCAAGTACATTGTTAAACATAAACATGGGAGTCCAAGTGCAATGTGAAAAATAGACACAAGGGGGCACTGAGTGTATTGCTAAAAATAAATACAAGGAAAGGTTCAATAACTGTATTAAAAATAGACATGCGAGTCCAAGTGCAATGCTGAATATGGACACAAGGGGGCTCCATGTGCAATGATAAAAATAAAAATGGGGGGCACCAATAGTAATGCTAAAAATGAACACGGGGGTTCACGTACAATACTAAAACTAGACATAAGGGGTTCAAGTGCAATGCTAAAAATGGACACAAGGGGGATCCAAGTACATTATTAAAAATAGACATGAAGAGTTTCAAAAGTGCAATTCTAAGAGAGGATTAAAGGGGGCTTCAAATGCAATTCCAGAAATGGACACAAGTGGGCACCAAGTGCAATGCTTAAAATGAACATGAGGGCCAAATACATTGTTAAAAGTAAACATGGGAGCCCAAGTGCAATGTTAAAAATGGACACAAGTGGGCACCGAGTGTAATGTTAAAAATGGACATAAGGAGGGGTTCAAATACAATATTAAAAACAGACATGCTAGTCCAATTGCAATGGTGAATGTTGAACACAAGGGGGCTCCATGTGCAATGATAAAAATAAAAATGGAGGGCACCAATAGTAATGCTAAAAATGAACACAGGGGTTCAAGTACAATACTAAAACTAGACTTAAGGGGTTCAAGTGCAATGCTAAAAATGGACTGGGGGGTCCAAGTACAATATTAAAAATAGATATGAAGATTTCCACGTGCAGTGCTAAGAGAGGACAAAGTGCAATGTGAAATATGAACACAAGCAGCTCCATTTTGGCACAAAGTACAATCACTTGAGCCTGTCGTCCTTAATCATGTACAGTATAGGTGACACTGTGACACCATCACATCCATCCATGATCCACACCATTAAAATCCAAAGTGAAAGAAAAACTTTGTTAATCCATCAGCCACATCCCCTTCTACTTGCTGATGAAAGCAGCCTGATGGACCGAGTGGTCTCTTCTCATTTTCAGGGGGGATTCTCTGGTGAGTGGATGTCTTCAGTAGGATGAGCCGCACGCCACACAAGTCCTGGAATGACTGAGGACCGCGATGTTGATGTCATCACCTTATGTCAGGGCCTGCTGTCATGTGGCTCGTGTCTCAGAGCTGCATCTACGGACCCTGAGATGAGCCCAGAAACCCAACTGCAGCTATTAGGTGGGTGGACCTCGTAAAGTGGACACTCGTGAGTGAGCCTGTGTGTGTTACAGGGGTCAGGCTCGGGTTTTAAAAGACAACAAATGGAGATCAGCGCCACTAGTGACACACTTTATCTGGAATTAAAACATTTAAAGTCAAAGAACAAGAGGAAGAAGAAAAGCTAAAGAGGTCAGGCTGAGTCAGTGAGGACATGGGAAGGGCAGGAGCCTCCCTTCAGGGTCCTTCAAGAACAGATTCCTGTTCTGCACACACACACACACACGATTTGTCCAACTTACCCGATGACGGAGGAGTCGACTTCCTCGAACTCGGAACCATGTCTCCTAAACTTGACGAGGAATTCCCACCAGACTTACTAAAAGGGAGAAGAGAAAGAAGAAAAGGAGCAAAGAAGGACAAATCAGAGTCAGAGTGGGGATGAAAGTCTCTGAGAGAAGACCACCATTATCAATGAGAGCAGAGCCGACTATCCCTTAGGAGGACCACACCAGTTACTCGTCTTTAACATTCAGCTTCGGACAGCAACGCTAGAAAGGGACACCAAGTGACTTTAAGTGTAATACTTCAAATCAACACAAGGTGGCACCAAGTGTAATGCTAAAGAAGGACATGAGATGGCAAAGTGCGACACTTGAAGTGGTCTTCTGAGGGTCTCACCCTGCAGCTTTGGGTTTGTTTCTCGATGTGCTGAAAATCCTAACAGCTTTAAGTGCAATACCACAAATGGACAGAAGGTGGCCCAAGGTGCTATGAACTGACACAAAAGCACCTTCTGTATGGCACCTGAGTCTGCCATCCATAATCATGAGGGGGCTGCCCAGTTGTCGCCATTGCATCCTGCATGAAATACACGTGGTAGGAGGAGGTCAGGGTCTCAAAGGACATTTTAGGGAAGGAGCACAGGGGCAGCACATTTGACACTCAGAACACCTGACCTCATTGGCCAGGACAGACCTCAGACACCCCCCCCAACCAATGACCCTGCTCAGGATTAAGTGGGTGGAGAAAAAGGCGCAGCTGGACTTGTACCTCCTGCCTGTCCATTTCTTAGCTTCTTAATCCAAACTTAATAAAGGGCCGGGTTGCTGTCCCACCTTCTGAGGCGTCACTGAAATGTTTCTGTGTCCCACTAAACCAACACGCCTCATGAGGTTGACTCACAGCTCTTATTCCATTCATCATTTCAGGTCTTTGTCAAATTATTACGTCATCACTATAGCCTGGCGTGGCTCATGCTGCCCTCTGCAGACAGGACTTGGTACTTCAGTGACATTTCTCTCCCCCCACACCCCCCCCCCCCTCTGGTGCCTGGAGGGGACAGTTGGCCACACAACTAGTACTATGCTGTGACTGCCGCAGGATTTCAGACTCACTGCACGATGCTTATCTATGCTTGGCGATGGTCCTGGCCTGATTCAGGTCGAGTCGTCAGATCTTCTGATCTTCCTCCACTAGTCTGGTCCACGTTTTCTTGGGCACAGTCTGTTGTATCCTCCACCGGGTGGGCCACTATCTCCAGAGGACTCTGTGTGGTAGCTTCTTTGTGCCCGTTCTGCACCACCTCAGCCTCCGCTGATGGGTTTGTTCAGCGATGGCTGGTTGCTGTTGCCATCTGCATTTAGTTGGTGATGTGTTCAGAAAATCGACAGATCTTACTTGGAATATCTAGAGTTTGTTCACATCCAGTATGAACGAGGTCCATGTTCCTGGTCCACAAAGGTGGGGATTGGAAAGATCAGCGTCTGGAAGAGGCGAAGTTTGGTCAACATGGAGATGTTGCTTCTCTTCCATAGGAACCATTTCAGGGAGCTGCCTGTCTGATTCTGCTGTGGATGCCACTTTCTTCTCCTGGACCAGCGACCCTCCTGCACCTGCTCAATGTGGACGTCCTCGTCCATCCGCCTGTTGACAGCTCCTCAGACCTGTCTGCATTGATTTTCAAGCAGTACGACTGGACGATGTGGACGATATCGTGGAGGATGTTGGTGACCTTAGCATTGTTGTCCATCACAGAGTAGTCCGACTGTACTCCATGACTGTCCTGGAATGCTTTTCAGTGACCAACACAATGAAGTGTCGCTCCAGTTCACTTCACCTCATTAGAGGTTTGTAAGGTCACTGTTGACACCTGTGCAGAGTGCAGGGAAGTTCTAACTGTTTTTGGTGGACCCCTATTGTTCAAGGTAAGGCGTGTAAGAGTTTTATTTAGTGGTGTGGTGTTGTGCCTTAAGGGTCAGCCATGTAAATGAACTCCGATGGACCCTCTCTCCCCCCCCCCCCCCCCCCCCCCACTTAGCCACAGAGTCCGCTCACCAGAGAGAAGATGGCAGCCATTGTTCTCACCTTGAGTAGAATTTGCCTTGCTTGGCCCGCTGCTCGTGCTGTATCCTCATGTTCTCCAGTTTAACCGGGCTGGGAATGAAACCGATCTCACAACCTTCTTTGACCAGGCGTCCTATCCACCAGTCATTATTAAATTTCTGCAAATGAAAAAATAATTAGCATGCATAGAGAGAGAGAGCATCCATAACAGATGACTTGTAAACACCAGGATGTGACACGGAGAAGGACAAACAGCATTTCATTCATATCGTGCCTTTCATGGGGGTCAGCCACCACAACCAAGATGACAAAGCAGTAAGTCAGGTGCTGACCAGGAAGAATCCCCCTTAGTGACGCTGGCTGACCCTGAAGGTGACCTGTGCACTCGAGTGCCACTGAAGAACATGTGCTGTGGAGCAGTTCTGAGCATCGCTGGTTCATGACATCACGTGTAAGCGTCTGCCATCTTGTATTAATAATTAATGGGCCTTTGCCTACATGCAGCACTTTGTGCTTTTCCATATTAAAATTTTACATATTAGTGGCAGGACTTCTGCGATTAGGGGAATACATAACAGCTACATTGGTGGTAGACCCTCAAAATGTCCCATAGACCAGGCAAGGACCGTCATTGGCCTGGCTAGAGGTAGGCCTCACCCCAGGCAGCCTGAGCCCAAACTCCACTGCCAGGATTTAGCCTGCAACAGAGGAGCTTTAAAAGGTCAAAATGCTTTAAATGCTCCAAAATGAGGGAGAGGAACCATCAAACCTCAGGCGTGAAAGACAAGTCCAACAAAAAAAATTGGTTAGGAATTTAACAAAAGGAGCACAAAGAACAATGGCAAAAAAGGAGGCAAAGGGGTTTCACATAACCAGGCACCCCACATCTATTATCAAAAAATCCGCCATTTTGTGTCACCCCAGCCAGGCCCCTTTGAAAATGAAAAGCAGGCCCGGCTCAAACATTCAAACAATTTAGACAAGAATGGGCCACTCAGCCCAAGCAACGCTCGCCAGTCCTGTACACTGTTTGTTGTTTTGCCTCCTTATATTAAATGGGGTCTCTGATGAGGACCCCCAACTCTTTACCTGCTCTCTCCGGTCTTGTTTTACATCAGCCTACAGTGTCTATACTTAATGGCAGAGAATCTCAATTAGAATTTGGACCCCAAACCTCAAATCGAAAGGCCAACGGACGCCGCCGGGCTCGGCAGACTCACCTCTTTGACATGAAGGAAATCTTTTGCTTCAAACGAAACAGCCATACCGGGGACAGGGACATCGTCATCGTGGGCCGCGCTGTAGCCGACATTTGTGCGAACAGCAAATGCAACAGGTTTAGTCTGAAAGGGAAGAGTAAAGGAAAGAAGAGAAAGAAATCAAAGTTAGACACGCAGAAATAAAAAGAAAAAGTTGTGCGCACGTCACGAGGGGCGCCCACAGTGCGTCATGTGGATGGCCAGCCTTAGGTGGTCTTCCTATAGTCAGCCATCTTTACAAATGGCCACCGCAGCCACTTTAGAAAATGCTCGTTCAAAAGGCCCAGTGTGGTGTGCAGAGGAATACCACCATTATATTATATAGCGCCTTTCTAAATGGCTGTGCTAACAAATGATCAATATGTCAAATACTGCGGCACCTTTCTCAGCGAAGTCTTTTTCTTAGTTTTATATTGGTGGGTCACAGGGTGTCCACTTGGCGTCACCTCAGACGCCCCAACCCAAAGTCTCCAGGACCCCAAAATTCCAACTCACAGTGATCCCTTGAACACATTCGTCATTGTGCTCCTTCAGCTCACACACACACTAAAGATTACACTCGCCTGCACACACATCTTAAGAGTTGGCCAATGAATAAGCATGATACTGGATTTACTGGTTTAATCAACTGGAACCTCCTGTAGCAGACATCAGGCATGAACCGGTGGCCTGGCCGGTTTGGTTCAAGGACCATTACCTGACCATGAGGCCAGTTTGTTGGAAGATCAGAGGGAGAATAATTACACAGACACAATAAATGGATGCCCCCAGGGCAGGCTGGGAGTTGTAGTCTGGAAGTGCAGTCCTGAAGTGTTACATCTGTGCCAACAGGGGGAGCTACAGGGACAAACTGTCCTCAATTCGGGAGCTTCTGCCTACCTCAGAAGTACCTCCAGCCGGTAACGTCGTTACACCAGAAGTGCTCCCGGGTCCGTCACAAAAGCGGCAGAATTCCCTGTATGGGTGGTCAGAGTCAGGAGGCAGTGGACAAAGACCACCAGGAGGAAAAAGAAGAAAGGAGAAGGCAGAGAAAGGAAGAATGGTGTTGTGAAATTGTTGTATCAGATGTACAGATTTATGGTGGTGTTGGTGCATTGGAGGGTTTTGGGGCTCTGAGGCGCCCCCTACAGGTCCAATAAGGAACCAACAGCCTTCTTATCTCTCAAGTCTGAAGGACATGAGAATAAAACAAAACCCAAAGTGCTTAGAATGTAATGTATAGCGCCAGGCCCCGCTCTACAGGGGCCTCATTTAGCTGGGCTAAACCCCCCAGATATCATGCCAAGAACACTGTTGGGTATTCTGATACTTGTTGGATTTCTAGGAACCATTCCCCCCCCCCCCCCCTCTAGTAACTCAGGCACAGCTGTATAGCGCCTTTCCCATAGCAGATTTTCTTCCAAGTGTAACCATAAGCAGATTTCTACACTGTGAGCCCAGAAACACGTGACAACTTTGGAGAAGTGAGTCGGCTATGGGATTGAGTCACAAAAGTAACTTTTATAGCGCCTTTGAAACAGACACAATCGCAGATATAAAGCAAGCTGAGAAGTGTGAGGTGATATACACAGCACAACCATTTTTATAGTGCCTTTCTACATCAAGCGCCATGCCATGCCTGTTCACTGTGTGTTTGCTGGCACTTGAATGTCTCACCCAGGCTCACACACCAACTGATATGGAGCCTGATGCCACAGGCACTGCCAGCAGGGCCGTCTTAACACATGGGCATGCTGGGCAGTTGCCCCCACGAGCATAGGGCACCATGTTAATCTATGTATGTGGTGACTTGCTGAGTGGCGGTGTAGGTAGAGACCCCCAGTGCACTGGTTTGTCCGGGGGCCTATACTGCTGTCAAGACGGCTCTGAGTGCCAGCCGAAAAATAAAACAAGGTGCAGGACTCCAAATGAACAAAGAGCCAGATGGGCATGAGCCCAAAACTTAATGACAGGGTGGCACAGGGGTCCAGTATGTCACAGCCAGGGATGGGATTCAGATTCTCGGCTTTTGATGTCTTTTTATGTCTTATTTGCCCAAGTTATATTCCACGTGTTTGGTGGGTGGTTCTACTGCCAGGGACTGCCATGCATCCTATAAATCTGGAGGGTCTTCCTGGTCTACCACAGTGCCAGCCTTAGTGAGTTCCAGATTTCACCTGAGGATCACCTTCCAGGCTCGGACAAGGTATGCCATAAACCACTGGGACAGGAGGGGGCGCCAAAGCTAACCGTATCTTCTCTTTTTACTTCCCCAGCTTAGAGAAACAGGACATGGAGGTCAACTCAGCCACGCCCTTGCACAAGTAAGCCACGCCCATTAAGGTCGGGAGTATAAAGCTGAGGAATCCCAGTTGACAGAACTTCAACCCTCGTGCAGGAGCTTCCTGACGCCGACCCGCTCGAGACAGCCGACTGTTCAGCAAAGCCACTGAGGCTGAAAGGGCAGATTTTATGCCTGTTTTCTGTTGTGCCACCACACGTTTATTTCTGTTCTATTTTTTGGACAATTGCACTAAATGGGATGGCCCGGTTGGCACCCCAAATTTTCTTTTTTTCTCCTGATTCTGACTTACCACCTCCACCTCCCCTGGCAGCACCCATGGCACCCAACAGGGTTGAGATACCGAACTCCAAGTCCCATGGTGCCCTGCGGGAATTCCGGGGCACCACTGCAGTCCTCGACTTGTGTAGTCGAGCACAAACGTGGACTGCATTGTGAACAGTGCTTAGGGGGCTAACGTCCTTAGACTTGATTGCAGTCGTTTTGCCCTTTTGCCACGTGACTGAATTCCCCAGGTCTATCATGGCGGCTCAGTGCCGTAAGCATCACTTTCACTGTCTGTGTCAACGTCTGATGACTGATTCACATTGTTGTCACTATCACTTCATTCAACTAATGGTTCAGTTTCAGTTTGTTCTTCACGGCTGCTCATTTACATGACATTGTGTTTTAGTTGAATATCGATGAATGACTGTAATGTTGCAAAAAGCATTGAAATATTCATGACTTTTGCAGTAAATGTGATTTGGTCCACTAGATGGCAGCAGAATACAGTCAGAATAATGCCATAAAGGGGATCATGAAATGAGCTTCACTTGTATGTGCATCACCTTCATGTGATTCCACGCCAAACCTGGAGGAGGCGCTGCCTGCTAACCATTTTCTCTTCGTTCACCTGCGCTATTGAGAAGAGCATCGGTAACGGACAACCCCTCCCCCCCCCTCGGAGCCCACAGAAGGCCCCGCCTCTTCCTGTCATTTGGACCCGGAACTCGAACGTGGAAGGAGCTCCCGAGCTGCGTGAAGACAGATGCCCTTCAAGTGCTGTGCTTACTCAAAGCCGCCCTGGCGTGTTTTGTTTTTGTGTCCTTAGAGGCTTCAGTGGCCACAAACCTTTGGTGTTTCTTTCATGAAATGAGGTCACCTGGCTGGCTGCCCAACACTTACTGTGGGCTCCCTGAGTCTTCCTAGTTGAAAATTCCAAGCCCAAGTCACACAAGGAGGTCCGAAAAACAAACCCTACAGCAACTAAAATGACACGGAGCGGGCTGTGTGGACCTGAGGTGACTCCTTCAGGCTGTTACTCCGTTGAAGATGTCTTGTAGTTTACGGATGTTCAGCAATGGCTGAGGAGTGTTGATGAACCAAACTGCGTTGACTTTGGTTCTGTTCTTTCAGGGGCTGCTGTTAGATTGTGTAGCTCCTGTCAAAGGGAGCCACTGGGGGTACAGAAAACCCACCAGAAGTAGCTGGAGCGGCCCCTGGTGTTTGCTGAGGTTATTCTGAAGTGCAGCCCTCTCAGGAGAAGCAATCCAAAGATGGATCGGGACGTCCGTGAACCCCACCAGGGCAGCTTCTCGCCCCTCGGCCAGTGTGGAGGTGTCTTTACATTGTACTTGAGGTTCTGTGTGCTGAGTGAATGTTTAATAGGTGAGCACTGCAGGACGTGTGGTGTGTGCTGTGAATCCAGGCTACCAGTTTAGGCCTTTCCACTAATAAAGCAGGACAGCAAGGGGACCTCTGAGGTTCAAGCACAACTGTGGTGTAGCGGGTCCACAGCTCATGTCAAAAGGGCCACTTTTTAAAAAAATAATTGCCGCACTCATTGCTTAACAAGGGGACGTGGTGTGTGTGTGTGTGTGTGTGTGTGGCCGAGTGGTTCCTGGGGAATTTGTGATTCTTGCTTAAGTGCACAGGTGAGGAGTCATCCACATCCATAATTGTTCCCGGGAGCTACTGATTGCCACAGCTGATCCACGTCTCCATGATATATAGAAGCGCGAGGCAGCTAGCAGGGAAGAAAAAGAAAGAAAAGACGGGCGGAGGTTAAGGAGGAGGAGAAGACAGCAGGAAGCAGGAGGGAGAAAGCAGGTGCAGGAGAGAAGGAGAACGAGCGAGCAGACTAGCGGATGTATGCAGGCAGCTGGCAGAGGTGAGCCTGAGTCAGGTGTCTGGCTGGCACCTGAGGGACGAAAGTAGTGGTTGCCAGAGCAGGAGTGACCGGGAGACGGTTGGCTCGCCGCAGCGAAGGCAGCGGGAGTCGGGGACTTGGCATAGAAGCCCCAGTGTGAGCGTCCTGGTCGCTGGGGAGCCCAAGTCTCAGTGTAGGTGAGCAGAACTGGAGTCAGGGATCGGAAGGCCACCAGACCAGTAGAGCAAAGAAGGTCAGCTGCAGGTAGGACGACTCCCCTGGTGCATCGCTTGGATAGGAGAAACGGGGGAGTCACCAGTAATAGAAGGCACTGGGCTTCCAGCCATTGTTTTAACTTTGTCGTTTTTAAAGGATGTTTTTTCTATTGGATTTTAACCTCCACTTCTCACCTCTGTTTTTATTGGATTATTTATTTATAAGATTTTGATACACTGCACTTTATTTGGGCTCCCTCCACGCCCATGGCAGCAGTGCCAGCTCAGCTCTCCTGAAGCCCACTGAAGCCACTTGCCAGGATGATGTCTCTCTTGCTTTACGTGACCTCCAGCTCTCAGACTAATGAATGTCCCACATTTATGGAATTGGAGCACCCGGGGACGGCTCAAGGTTACCCAGGAGTTGTTTTCTAGGACGGCCTTTCTTCTTACCTCAGCAGAACAGCTCCCTTAGTTCACACAAACCGGCCATGTCTCCTCGAAGAACGACGACCGCGTCATTTACTCAACTTGCTTTATAAGTAACAGAAGTCGGTACAGGCCTGGGGTTCAAGGTTGGTGACTGGTAACGTGACATGTGCCAACTCCACTGTGCCCGCGACCAGACTGGGAACTCAACTCACATCCAGTGGGCTGTGTTTCAACAGTGCGTGCGTCAAACTGGTGTGTATGTGATACCAAATCCTAATCCCTGATAAGAAGGATGAGGCAGACCAGAATTCATGTAGAAAGATCTCAATTAACTGCTGAACGTTGCAAAGAAAGGAATCGTTGCAATTGCTTTGTACAGCTAAATATTTATTCGCAGATAAATATGTTTGTGTGGTAATGTGTGACAATAACATAAAATAACTCACAAAAATAAAGGCTCACAGAATGGTAAAAACAGGTAATGCCCAAAAAGGCCAGTAGATGGCAGCAGAAATTAACAGTGCGCCATGACGTGCTGTCTGTCATTGGCAAAGGCACAGAATAAAACTTACCAAGTGTGTTAGCGCTGTGCAGACTCAAACAAATCACTACTTAAGCAACCATTACCTAATCTGTTTTCTAGAAGTTCTTATATATTAGTAAAGAAACAACATTTCTGAATGTACTTAGACAGTTTTAAACGTTAAACTGAACACACTGTGATATAAAGGGTTGTCTGAACATGTTAGTAAAACAACAGTACGAGCTTTATCATTACTTGCAGGAAAGCGTATAACTTACGTCAAACAGACACACACAAAGTCAACAAACAATTGAATAAATGAGGCTACGTGCAGACTCCTGGAAATACAGTGTTTTCTGTGTGTTAGACACAGAGATAACCTGTGTGCCTTCTCACAAATAACCTGTGCGTGTGAGGACGCAACAGACAGCGTGCTCTGACTTTTGTGCTGGCTGTGAGGCAATGACTGCTGTGCCCCCCATTTATTACAGAAAAGGACTCATGGGGTGACTTACTCAGTTAACACGATTCACTGTTGGATTTTACCAATGAGTTGGAGAGGACCTTCACTTTGTTAGGTTCAAAATGTCCAGCTTGATTCAGTACGGCATCTTTCATATGGTGGATACAAGGAATGTATAAACCTCGCCGTTGTGCAGTTGGCTCTTTAACCCACCCACAGGGGATGCACAAACCAGTGTGATTCTTTGCGCCGGTCCCAAGCCCGGATAAATGGGGAGGGTTATGTCAGGAAGGGCATCTGGTGTAAAATTTTGCCAGATCAATATGCGGACAAAGAGGTTCTGCTGTGGCAACCCCTAACGGGAGTAGCCGAAAGAAGAAGCTGTGCAGTTGGCTCTTTGGAAACAAATGTGTTCTCAATAAGCAAATGAACAGAAGAAAGCTCACTTTTTACACCCATCTATCCATCCATCCTCGTTTTCTTCAAACTCTTTCATTGATCTTGCGTTTTGGCGTTTTTTTGGGGGGTAATTAAGTATTTTTAGGTCTTTTTTTAAGACTTGAAAGAGAACATCTTACAAAGAGATCAGTTCAAGTTCATTGCACATCACACTTTGCATACACTGCATTCAAACCAGCAAACATTATTCTGTACTACAACTTAAAAACATTGCAAATGTCACCTGACAAGGGAGAGGATGACTGCAAACCCCTGGCCTGTTGCGATAACCCAAAGCGTAGCATCTTAACGACTGGAAAAATCTACTTAAAGGATAGAGCAACAAGCAAAGAGGAAGTCAAAGGGTTTTACCTCAAAGACAATCCAAACCAATCAAGTCCCAATACAAATCTCAAAAAACAGAAGACTAAAGTCCACAAAACTGGAAATATTAAGGGGAAGCGATACTCACAAAGGAACACTCAATGAGGAAAGCCATCTCATCCAGCAGAATGTAAAGAATATAAAGGGTGCAAAGAAGTACCAAGTATGCTGCTGGCAGTAGAGAAAGATGGGAAGCAATTCTGGAGAAGGTGACTGTCCATCACTGGGGTACCCTGGTATCCGGCACACTAGTAAAGAGTCACCCCTAAATCTGAGGGAGATATCAGAGTGAGTCCCTACTGGGGCTATCCGGTGCAGAAGAGCCTTCATTCAGTCATTTTGTATACTTTGAGTGAATGCCTGGCTTCTCCATTTCATTGTTTCTGCCTCATTACCAGGAGCTCCTTTGATTTGTATGTTATAGAGGTAATTCATGAAGTGCACTATGACATGGGGAAAAGAGCTTAATAAAGAATCTACATCAATAAAAATATAAGAGTCTGTGTACCCATGTGTCCATCCAGTTGTCATTTGTCTCTGTCATTCCAACAGATGGTGCAGTGGGTAGCGCTGTTGCTTCACAGTTAGGAGACCTGGGTTCGCTTCCTGGGTCCTCCTTGCGTGGAGTTTGCATGTTCTCCCCGTGTCTGCGTGGGTTTCCTCCGGGTGTTCCAGTTTCCTCCCACAGTCCAAAGACATGCAGGTTAGGTGCATTGGTGATCCTAAATTGTCCCTAGTGTGTGGGTGTGTTTGTGTGTGCTCTGTGGTGGTCTGTTGCCCTGCCCAGGATTTGTTCCTGCCTTGCGCCCTGTGTTGGCTGGGATTGGCTCCAGCACACCCCCGTGACCCTGTAGTTAGGATATAGTGGCATGGATAATGGATGGATGGATAATATAATTATATTGTCATAATATTATGTAATAATAATATAATGTAATAATATAATATTTAATAATAATAATAATATTAATTATTGAATTAATAATATTACAATATAATAATAAATTATATACTACTACTAATACTAATGCATATATTATAATATAATATAGAATATAAAGAATATAAAGGTAGAGGGCGGTCCCTCAATGGTGATGTCACAGTGGGCCCGCCTCCTGGGGTTCCACCCACAGAACAGGAGCACACAGAAGCTCCACAGCCCAGGAGATAACAAAGTGACGTTAGAGAGGCTCTGGAAGTGCCCGTCATAGGGTTGGCAGAAGAGTCCAAGTGTGCCAAGGTGAGGCAGGAGATGCTGTGATGGAGTAATCAAGGATTTGTCACCCAGCACCTTAACAGCAAGGACGTGGGTGTCCAGCAGAGTCCATTAGGAAAGGTAATAAGCAGCACTCAGATTTGCAGGCATTGAATCTTGGTACATCAACAGGAGGAACAAAGGAGGCACATGAGAGCAGCGTCTCCAGTAAAACAGGAACAGTGGAAAAGGTGGGAGAACACGGAGAAAAATGTCTTTGGGAAGAAGGAAGACAGCATGAAAAACTTTCTTATAAGAGCGGTTTATGACGTTCTCCCAACTCCCAAAAATCTGAATCAGTGGCTTTGTGAAGACCCCACTTGTCCACTGTGTGGAACAACAGCAAACCTCAAGCTGATCCAATTACTGGAGGAAGGTACACATGGAGGCACAGCCAGGTCCTCAGATGTTTATCATCTGTTGAGGAGAAGCAAAGGCTGAAAAACAACTCAACAACTGGAACAGCGAGGATCTCCTTTGTCTGGCAAGGACAGTCCATCAAATGGCATCATGCATACTGGAACCAGCTTGTGACTGGAATAGGACTGCTGACCTTGATGAAGGGCTAACATTACCACCAGAGATAGCCGCTAAACCCAGGGCTGTCTTAACGTATGGGCACGCTGGGCAGTTGCCCCCATTGAGCATAGGGGCCCCATGTTAATGTATGTATGTTGTGACTTGCTGAGTGGTTGAGTAGGTAGGGGCCCAGTGCCCAATAATGCTGTTAACAGGCCCTGGCTAAGCCCTCAGATCAGACTTGGTCTTGTGGTCCAGGAGGTGGAAGGCTGTAATAATGTGAGAGGTCACAACGTCTGGGGAAGACGCAGTCAGCAAGGTGTAGGAGCAGAAAGACATGCCCAGGTGGCCAGAGATGCTAAGCAGTAGTGACAGAAAGTGGATGATTTGTGGCTTATGTGAATTTCCCCTTGGGATTAATAAAGTATCTATCTATCTATCTATCTATCTATCTATCTATCTATCTATCTATCTATCTATCTACTATCTATCTATCTATCTATCTATATCTATATGAATATCTATCTATCTATATGATAGATAGAATAGATAGATAGATAGATAGATAGATAGATAGATAGATAGATAGATAGATAGATAGATAGATAGATAGATGATAGATAGATAAACAGATAGATAGATAGATAGATAGATAGATAGAGTGCCATTCATATCTATCTATCTATCTATCTATCTATCTATCTATCTATCTATCTATCTATCTATCTATCTATCTATCTATATATCTATCTTTCTATCTATCTATCTATCTATCTATCTTCTTCCATGGCCAGGCTGCTAATGGGGCTGGGAGTCCAAAGCCAGGATGAGCGGCAGCTTTTGGACAGAAAACAGCAAGCGAAGCAGGCAGTGGTCTGGATGAGGAGAAGTGATGATGGCTGGGTCTCAGAATCATCTAGGGGTATCTGTAGGTGCTCACATGCTTGAGACGCCAGGGTGCACAGTTGTGCCCACCTGATGACCCCTGAGAAATGCCTACCACCCACCAAAATCCACCTCAAGATCCCCATGCTGTGACTCCAGTTAGGATTATTTAAAGGACTGAAATATCTGGTCCTATGTGCTTGAACAGAAATTAAATTTAAAAAAAAATCAAAAATAATAAAAATAAAAATAAAAGTTAGGAAAAAAAAAACTCAACTGAAACCTCTCAGTTAGAAAACCCTCAAGAGAGAAATAATCCAAAATGGGAGGCAAAGAAAATGAGCAGAAGCGAATGCCTTAATGCCAGGCTGGGGCCTATCAGGCCTTTGAATAGCTTTTATGCAGGCCCTGCCCATTTGAATTAGCATAAATTACAATAATATTATAACATAAAATGCAAAAATAGCACAATATATAAATATTGGAAAAAAAAAACAAAACAAAAAAAAACCCCTCAGACCACCAGCAGAGCCCACCATGAGCCCACTCCATCCTAGGCTCTTGTCACACACCCCGGGACGGTCACTTGGCGTCCATGTCCTTCATCAGTTACATATCACTTGTTAATGTCCAGCTGGTGGGCTTGTGCCACTGGACCACATCACCAATTCTTGTGAGAACTCAAAGGGACTGACTGCACCCCACCCACCCCACAGCACAGTAAAGGCGCTATATGACAAGATGATTTACAACTGAGAGGAGAACGAGACACGCAGACACGACATCCACCGGAGGACAAGCAGTACACTTCAGCCTCACTGCAGGTATCGGGGTGTCACCAAACGACATCAGGTTATGTCACTTCACAAATGTCACCCAAGTCACCTGGCACATAAATTCTATAAAATTGTGGCTGTTTTATTGAACATATAAAGCAGAGTTGGGGAGGACTCTGACCGTGAAGTGTGTGATTTTTAAACAGAGTGTTACATTTTCCTTTGCTGCAAAACTAAACGACAGCAAAAAAAAAAAAAAAAAAACGGAGGCGCCTCCTAGTGGCTGGAGTGGGTGAACACAATTGCCAGTTCAATTCACATTACTTTCCCCCGTGTGAGACCCCATGTCATGTATTTCACTTGCTTGAATTAAAAGTGTGTAAAAACTGCAGCTCACTGAACAATGAATGGCACTATATGACCCCACAAATGCCCACTCCTGTCAGCAGCTTACTGAGTCACTAAAGCCAGCGGTGCGCCATCTGTAGAAAGTGTAAAAAAGAAAGAAAGTGCAAAGACCTTCTGAAAAGGGGTCTACTGTGAAAGGCACTTTTGACAGCTGGCTGGCGACTTTTCCTGGCTGGGACCGGGAGGGCAGATGTGCACAGGACACTAGATAGCAGCCCCCCTGGGTTGCACTGGTACCTCAGGTGCCCGCAGGGCTCCATGGGAGTTGGAGTTTGGCACAGCATTGTTGGGTTCTGTGGGGGCCGCCAGGTGTGCTGGTAATGAGCCACCTGGAAAACTCACAGGTGCAGCATAAAAGGAGCCTTCATTCAGGGTGCCAGAGTTGGGGGGAAGAGGGATGAAGCTTGCCGGTGGAGGACTGGAAGTGGAAGATGGAGAGAAGGCGACAGAGAGACTCAGAGAAGACAAAGTGTGGTTTGTTTGACGGTGCCTGTTGTACTGTGCTTTGCTGTTGTGTGGGCAACGAAAGGAAAGAGTTTCCCACACCTCAATAAAAGCCTTGAGTGTTACTGGACTCGTGCCTGTGTCTGCTGTGTCAGATGTTCTGGGGAGCTGGAGCACCCCCTGGTGGCCACCCACCATATACAACTCATAAAGATAGAGACTTCAATTCCCAGCCCTGACCCACTGCACAGCCCTCACTGAATCGTCTTAGCCTGCAGAACGTCATTTGTGGAAAAACGTAAAAGAAAAAGCATGAAAGCGGACGGCTGGATGGTGTGTACCCATGAAAGGCGCTACTGTATATAACAGTTACAAAGATGTTGCTTCAGGTCCCGGCATCTCACCGAGTCATAGTAGGCAACAGAACTTCATTTTTAGAAAGGAGCTAAGCAAAATGCATAAAGAATGTAGTGCTGGGAGGTCTTCACTATGAAAGGCGCTATATGAATTCAGTTCCCAGCATGGACTCACTGCGCAGACCTCACTGAGTCATGTTAACCAACAGAACTTCATATCAGGAACGTGTGGCGTGGTAGGTCCCCCAAGATGGCAGGTGGGCACCCAAGTCCTGACACTTTGTATTCTGGTCTATATTTCTATACTCAAAGTCTTCAGGTTCAAAATGTTAGACATTCAGCATTTTAATTCCATGAACAAAGGACTGCTGGGGTTATTTACTATGGAAGGCGCTATAAAGAGAGGCTCCCAGGCTCTGACTCACTCTGCAGACCTCACAGAGTTACAGCAGCCAACAGAACATCATGCGTAGATTTGTGCAAAATGAAGTGTGTGAACAAAGGATGTGGTGCTACCTGACAAAGGCGCTATATAAAGCTAAGGCTGACAATGAAAGTTCACTTTATCCCATAATTCTCCTTTGTTGCAGGTCAGCAGCAAAGCAATATGAGGGACGGCCCAGCCCAAGGTGTGGTGTGGTCATCCCCCCAAGATGGCAGGTGGGCACTTGAGTCCAGACTCATTGCATTTGTGTCTCCGTGTCCACTGTCAGAAGCTCCGGAGTTCATTTGGCTTTAAATTTCCAGCCGTTGTTACCCTGCTAGTCTGATTTGGGGTCGTGGCAAGCCACAGTCTAATATGATAGGAATGGTGCCCATCCAGTAGGGGGCGCCGCACACATGCGCTCATTACAACTGACACAGCCCTGTGTGTCTCAAGCAGGTAGAAAATGGAGAACAACTGAGAGGACAAAAGGAGGGAACCCAGTCTGGGTATGTAGAGCTGCAATGCCTGGCATATGAAGATCGTTCCGGAAAAGTCATCTGGGAGCTAAATTAAGGCACACTGATGGCCAGTGGGAGGGACAAGGGACATAAAAGCAAAGCTGAAATTTGGGAAAAAACAAACAAGAGAGTGGCACTCGGCATACTTGAAAACAGAGACAAAGGACTGAGAGGTCACTCGTGGTCACCAACTCAAAAATGCCCAAGACTGAAATATTTCCCTGGCATTCCTTCCCACTGTTTTGGGCTCTGATCCAGTGATTTAAAGCAACAAATAAGCAGAGGGAGTGTTCATCATGTCTTCCCAAGTCGGAATGGAGTAGCAGTCACGCTGCTGTCTCCTCCGCTGGCTCGTTCCTTACCTTAAATGACAAGGAATGGGCCCACAATGGGCCTAAATATGGGCACCGTCCTCCGCTCAGTGGCCTTTCAATCTTTAGATCCCCACACTTTCCCTTCCACAAAGTGAGGAAGACTATGGATCGTGGGCCCTTGGAGGGTTTGCTCCAATGGTGTGATTACCTGCCAACTCTGCTTGGTGACCTCACTTCAGACACAAGGCACTGGATGAACCCAAAACTTCAGAAGTGCCAGTGTGGGACTTGATTAAGAAACTGCCTCAGGCAGAAGACAGTAATGGAAAGAACAGCAGGTGACCCCCAAGACCAGCAACTGTGGACCCCCAGCACTAAGGATACAGTATATAAATTTAGAGGTACTGTGCCCCCTGTTGAATTCTGGTCACTCAACCCACCGACTAGTTGAGCCACCGTCATTGCCCAGGGGTTCTACTGCAGCCTTGGGGTGTGAGCGCCACCTGCTGGTCGTGTCCCTACATGACAATGCCATTCAGCTTCTCGTAATCCTGCTGGTCTCCCTCGGGGGGCTACAATACGCTTAATAACATTTCAACATCACTTTCTTTACAAGCTATGAAGGATCCTCGCTTAACAGTGCAGACTTGAGAAGCAAATGAGACAAACTTCAAATGCACTTATGAGAGGGAATTAGGAAAAGAAACACGGGGTCTGTAGTTAAAAGACATGTTCACTTGAACCTGTGTGCGTGTCTCCAGCCCCCAACACCTCGACTCGATCTCTCTTAGAGCTCCTTTCAGATTTGTGCGTGTGTAGGGTGTGTTGAATTTAAACTTCTCAAAACTGCGACACCTGATTTGTAAGGCGCTATATCTGCACACTTACAAAATAAGTACAAGTAGTACAATTAGAAGAGCCAGGGTCCGTCACGTTCTCAGACCGGTTTAATCTGGTTCAGGGTCCTGAGCTTATCGGAACGGTAACCAGTCCGGTGCAGGAGAATTACTTACTCTGCTGGTTGAGAGTTTTGGCCCCCCTCTTGTTGACTTTGAAAGTTAAAAAGTTGAAGGGTGGGTCCCGTGCCCCCCTTGAGGTTTCACGCATCATTATACACTTTGGTCAGGTGCTCGATAAGATATAATGGACAAAGGGACTACACAATGGACAATCGGGGGGTCGGCACAATAGGCCATGTATATGATGGACACAAATATCCCCCCCTAGCTGATGCTGCTGTGCACGGTCCACCTAACACGTACGTCTTTCGGATATGTGATAGAAACACGGGGAGAAGGTGCAAAGCTTTCACAAATACAATCTGGACGTGGGATTTGAACTGAAGGAGCGGCGTCCCTTAGTTGTGTAGCCCCTCAAGGCCAGGCCTGGATTAGCCATTAAGCAAAATAAGCAGATGCTAAGGGCATCAAGGGAAAGGGGGCACCACTGAAATGTTCCATTGCCTGATTTACTGTGGGCCACATGGTGCAAAACTGGTGATGGTGCAGCTGAGAAAGGGTCCACAAAAAGGGGCGCCTACATTAAATGAACAAATTACATTCATATACAGTATAGACAATAATACAAATAGGAATAATAAAGGTTACAGTACATACAACAAAACTCCAATCTGGTAACTGCAGGCTCACGTGATCGCTCTTCTCCTGGGCAGGTCGGCTCTCCCGTTCACTCGTGTACTGAGAGGGGGTGCAGATCACATGTATGGGGGCACTGACATTTTGGATTTGCTTCGGGCCTCTGAAGGTCTTAATCCGGCTCTACTCAAGGCGCCCCAATACCCAGCTCCGTAGAAATGCACGATTCGCTTGTCAGTCACCTGGCTGGTGGGCGTTGGCGTTTATAGTAAATTCTCGGCCCTTACATAAACTGAGGGGTCGCCGTACGGAGATTCACACCGCAGATGCACATCACCGCGGTCCCGGCAGCCCACCAGTGAGGACGCTCGCCCCGACTGCAACGCTCCGTTTTTGTTTTTTGTTTTTGTTGCCCACTCACGCGTTGCTGGCGATGCCTTGCGGTGTGAAGACCGCCCTGTCTGACGGTGAGTGGGTTTGTCTACCAGTCCTCCCCGCTTTTTCGACCCCTGGGGGACTCAAGATTCTGCTTGGCTTCATCCTCGGTGAGAACGCGGACAACCGAGGGGTTTCTCTATTTTAGAGATTCACTGAACGCCACAGGCGTGAGAGACACGCGGCAGTTCAGTCTACGAATGGCAGGTGAGCCAATAGAGAAGAATCCAATCAGCTGAACGCCAGACGGAGCGCGGCGAAGGCGGAGACGTGAAACGCTAAAAATAGAAAGACAGACAGACACACACACACACACACACACACACACACACACACACGCACACACACAGAACAGTAGAAGACACGAAGACGACGTCCTTCTCGGCTGCGGAAAGGCGCGAGAGCGGGTGGTACTGAGGGCTGCCTGCCTACACCGCCTTATCAGGTCCACACGGGGGCGCTAACCTCAGACACGTCCACAGAACTGCACCGGTGCGCATTTCTGGAGGCTATAGCCCCCGCGAGAGGCGCTATATAAATGTAAGGATTATGACGTTTGTATACTGCCACTGCTGGCTCCCCGTGGGGCTGTAAATAAACCTGCCAATGAAGGAATGGAGGGAGTTTTTTGGGGGGTTGGTTTGATTCATCCCGCGAGGCGCTGTATGAAAATAATAACAATTATGACGTGAAACAGTATGAGCCTCCTTCCCAAATTCCTTTATGTTTGCTTATCCGTTACAACAGCGTTTCTCAACCTTTAAGTATTTGCGGCCTGAGTTTTCATAACAGTTTTAATCGCGCCCCCCTAACGTTTTTTTGAAAGGAGCCCACTAATACCAATTTGTTCTTTTTTAATTAATGATATATTATAGATGCATATCTTATTATACCTACTTAACTTTAATCGACATTTATCTAACTCTATTTTTATTTTTCTAGTATCAGAGTGTAGTTTAAGTTAATTTGTTTTGGTTTCAATAGATGTATTTTTCATATTTTCAATTCTTGTATTCTTTTTTTCACATCTTTGCGCCCCCCCTTTTTGTTACTTCACACCCCCCTAGGGGGGCCCGCCCCACAGATTGAGAACCACTGCATTACACTTTATTGTTTCTGATCTCCAATCACTTTTGTTAAAATACAATAATTAAAACCCATTTTATTTAGATAGATAGATAGATGAGAAAGGCACTATATAATAGATAGATAGATAGATAGATAGATAGATAGATAGATAGATAGATACTTTATTAATCACAAGGGGAAATTCACATAAACCCATTTTATTTATATAGCGCCTTTCCCATGCTCAAGACAAGAAGAGAACCTGAGTAAGCACAGCACACTGTTTTGTAAATGATCGTTTGATTTAATGACAGAAAAAAAAGATCAGTAACACCTCTGTCACCCATGTGAAAAAGTAATTGTCCCCTAAACTTAATACTTGCTTGTGTCACCTTGAGAAGCAACATCTGCAATCAAATGCTTTCGGTAACAGGAGATCAGTCGGTGGTAGTGCTATGGAGAAATTTAGGCCCAGCCTTCTCTATGGACTGCAGATTACCACAGCACACATTAAGAGCTCAAGATGCTGGTCTGCTAATGATTCCATGGATTAATAAAATAATAATGGGAGGTCGAGCTTTCAGTTCCAGGGCCCCTAAACTGTGGAGTGGTCTGCCTGCTACTATAAGAGATGCCCCTTCAGGTCTCAGCTTTCAAATCCCAGCTGAAGACTCACTGCTTCTGTTTAACACACCCTGACTAGAGCTGCTGATTAACCGTACAGACTGTCATTAGCACTAAAACATAAGGAATATGAGAGTTAGAATTTGTTACTACCCCTCACCTATCTGTTTCCCTTCTTTGTACTCAAATGTGGTACTTGGTGCCCACGGCCCACCTGCCAAGTTGTTCTGCCTGTCTAAGGTAAAGTCATCCCTGATGGAGGATCACAGGAGTCGTCGGGTAGACGGGTCCTTTCATCGGATTGGCTGGCCCAGTGCTCTCTTAGCTATGGAATGGCCAATTGGGGGAGGCAGCTTGATGGCTGAGGTCTCCAGGACTCTAAACAAATCCGAATTCTATTATGGGATATCATCTACTGTTAAATTCTGCTCCATACTTGTAATCTTTTTATTTTACTATTATGTTGTATTGAGTATGACTTGTGTTCTCTTCTGTGTATTCTATTGTATTGTATTGACCCCCTTTTTCTTTTTGACACCAACTGTGCACCCAACCTACCTGGAAAGGGGTCTCTCCTTGAACTGCCTTTCCCGAGGTTTCTTCCATTTTTTTTTGTCTTCTGAGACAGTCAAGGCTGGGCGGGCTGTCAAGAGGCAGGCCTGTTAAAGCCCATTGTGTCACTTTTTGTATGATTTTTGGGCTATAAAAACATAAATTGTATTGTACAGAATTTAGTCACATTGGAGGGTTTTCAATAATGAGGGTCCCGCCACAACATCTCAATGGGGTTCAGGCCAGGACTTTGACTTTGACCAAAATCTTCATTTGGTTTTGGAAAACTTGTGGGTTTGTAGCAGGATTGCCACTCCATCCATCCATCCGTCCATCCATTTTCCAACCTTCTGAATCCGAACACAGGGTCACGGAGGTCTGCTGGAGCCAATCCCAGCCAACACAGGGTACAAGGCAGGAACCAATCCCGGGCAGGGTGCCAACCCACCGCAGGACACACACAAACACACCCACACACTAGGGCCAATTTAGAGTCGCCAATCCACCTAACCTGCATGTCTTTGGACTGTGGGAGGAAACCGGAGCGCCCGGAGGAAACCCACACAGACACGGGGAGAACATGCAAACTCCACGCAGGGAGGACCTGGGAAGTGAACCTGGGTCTCCTAACTGCGAGGCAGCAGCGCTACCACTGCACCACTGTGCCACCATTGCCACTCCAGCCACCGTTTAAAAACCTCACAGTGTTCCAGTGTGGTGCTGAGATGTCACCTGCTGCACTCGGGTCCCAATCCAGGGGGTTCGTCATGTGGCTATCAGCGACGGCTCTCGTGTGTGTGTTTCTTGAGGACGGTTTAGTGCTAAATTGGCTGGATGTGCTGATTAGATTTTGAGCCAAATTGTGCAAGAAAAAGTGGCACTTGAATGGAATCCTCAAATGAATTTTTGGTAAAATCTCGAGAATTATGGCAAATACTGTAATTAATTCTTCTCATCAATTGCTATCTTAATGAACCATTTTATGTTCCGAAAGATCAGCATCAGAGCGGTAAATGATTACTGAAATGTTAGAGAACAGTTCAGGTCACTTGATTCCGAGTGCACAAAGCCTACTGACGCTCACATCTGAATTTTCATTGTTATTATTATTATTTGTATTCTACTAAATATGTTTGGAAATCAGAAACAATGAAGCAGTTGGAAACCAGCAAGGGGGCAAATACTTTTTCAAAGCACTGCTTCGGCTGAGTCTTGTACTCTTCTGTGCATTTGAAGGAATGTCAGCTTTGTGTTATGAGGTTGCAGTGTCTGATATTTTATTCTAAGATTCATTTTTATTTGTTATTATTAATTTGTATTTCGTAGATCAACTTCAGGATGCAGCATAGTGCGCCCTCTTGTGGCGGGTTTATGGATAAAAGGTGAGGTCGTTATGTGGAGTGGTGTGGAAGTCCATCGTGAAGCTCCGGTTTGATCTGTCAATCTGTCATTGCGTCACGGAGTGTTAACGTCACTTCATTTACTGGACAGCAGGCTTTGCAGTGGGTCACCGTGAAAGGTCAGTGACTGGGGACACGAGCAGTCAGGCCGCTGCTACCGCCAAGTCACGTTGTTTTGTCACTTGCACCAGTGACGTGTGAAAAGGGCAGCTGGACCTGAAACCCCAGGGATGCCGGTTCAATTCCCACCTCTGCATCACACTGCGTCACGGAGTGAGTCACTTCATCTGCCTGTGACATTACGTGTAAAAATATCACGGAGATAAGAGACTGTGGACAGAGGCGTCAGACCGTGGATTCACTTTCTGCACACCTTATTGTGTCATAGATGGATTCTTAAATGGCTTGAGTTGCCAGTTTGGGCCTCCGTAACCCACCGTGACAAAGTCAGCACTTGTTTTGTGAAAGGCTGCAAATTTCTTAAAAGTGGAGAACTGTCGTGGGCCAGCGGGAGTCTCAAGTGACATTTCACATCATTTCCCGCCGAGGCCATCGACACCACTTTATTAAACCGACTGTTTCAGAACAGCAGCAATGGTGAAGGGCAGGATGGGGAGCTCCCAGATATTTAAGGAGAGCAGCTGAAGGATCATAAAAGACAAAGCCGCTGCTCCTGCTGCTGTTGTTTTGTGCTTCGATTTGCAATCATCTAAATGTCATTATGCAAATCAGAATATCATGTGACTAAACATGGCCGCCTCATCTCGACTCGGAGCATTACCAGGAAGCGCCCCAGAAGATCACAATTAGAAAGAGAGCATGGCGGCCAACTAGACCTCACCTGATGTGTCCTGCAGGGGTCAGCAGTGCCGCCAGCACATCTCCGAGGTGAGGACCCCTTTGATTCCATTTACACTCCTAATAAAAAGGAAGAACTGGCAGGAATGAAATCCACAAAAAGAAACTGAAAGGAAACAGGACCAGTGAGTAATCGAACTTGTGAAAGGTGGCGTTATCACACACGTGTCCCAGGAGATCACCTTCCCGTATCTTTCGAGGTAATCACTGCCACCCCAGGACGAGAGGGGGCGCTGTCACTAACACTGGCTTCTCTGTCATCTGCAGTTCAGAGAGGCAGCTCAAGGAAGAAGCCTAACCCCGCCTTCAGTCCCAAGCAGGCTCCGCCCCCCAATAAAATGAAGTGATCCCAACAGACAACAGAGGCGGAGCTCCCGCTAATTTGCATTTATCTGATTATGTCTCTGGCTCAGTATGTCTGATTTTCGTGCCAAGCACACCAAAGTGCTTTATTTTGTTGGTTTCTGGTTTGGTACAAAGTCTAAACGGGGTACCCTTGGCTCCTTGCAGTCTGCCCACTGGTCACACTATGTAAAATAACACTGGACTGTTTAACGGGTGGACCTCACACCAAGTTCAGCATTTATATTTACTTACATGGCTGACTGCGGTGGGCTGGCGTCCTGCCCAAGGATTTGTTCCTGCCTTGTGCCCTGTGCTGGCTGGTATTGGCTCCAGCAGACCCCCGTGACCCTGTGTTAGGATATAGCAGGTTGGATAATGGATGGATGGACGAATGGATATGGCTCTCGACTTTATCCAAGGTGCCTTTTCTTTTTGTGTTTTTCCAACTGAAGACGCCGGCCTGGTGAAGTGACCTGCTCAGGGTCACACAGTAGGACCTGAACCCTCGGGCCTCAGGGTGTGAAGTCCAGCTCCTTAACCACTAAGCCACAGTGCTTGCCGTCTTAGACGTCTGCCATTTTTCTGCTCTGCCAACAGGATGTGATGCTTTTTTTAGGCCTGACATACAAAAATTTAGTTTAATTCCCAAGGCATAAATAAAAAAAAATCTCTAGCTTTGATTTTTTTTTTCGTTGTACCCACCAGAAAAAAAATGGAAAACAGGAATGAGAGCCCCAGTGTAAAACTGATAGGATAATAAAAGGAACAGCTAGCCTGATGTCTGCTGGACGCAGCGGCCATCTGAACATTCAGTAACCTGAACATTCGGCACCATCTGACGGCTGTGGTGGACGTTGGGAGTTTCTGTTGCTCACCAGACAAAGAGTGCGAGATAAACTGAGGAGGTCAATCTGGAGACGGTGGGCGGAGCTTACAAACATAACATTCTCTGACTGGCGCAATCCAGTTCAGGGCTGTGGTGGGCCGCAGCCTCTCCTGCCAGCACTGGGTGCAAGGCTGTAACCCACCCAGATGGCACTCATGCCCACACCCGGGACACAGGGACAACATGATGACTTCACAAAGAAGGGTGCAGGATTTGACCGCAGTATGCTGAATCCAAAAGGCTACTGGTGGTGCTTAGCACTCAATCGGGCAGCAGGCGACCCTGGATGGGTCATCTGTCCATGACCGGTCCATGACAGGTCCAACTCCCAAACACACATACCTGATATCTAGACAGCAAATTAAGGTATTACAAAAAAATGAATAGAGAGAGTGAGGAGTGAGCAGGGTGACTGACGGCATCAGTAAGGCAGGAATAAGAGTGCTGTGCACTATAACAGAGTTTGAGAGGCTCAGACATCTTGGAGTTACTGCTGGATCAACTGTAAGGTGGGCTTGTGCTTCACTGAGTTAAGTAAAATGCACCAAATGAATAAAAATGTAAAACTCCTCTCATAGAGGTCGACCACAAAAGGCACTATATAAGGTAATAGAGGCTGTAAATGGCTTGTAACTTCAAAGGCACTATATGTCACCCTTTGCAAAAGGAGGCAAAGTATACTCGTGTGGCAAAAGAGACTGCAGAACTAAGACAAAGGTGGGCTGGTGCTGGTACCATGTGACAGTCCTTGCAATCCAACATGTTTATTAAAGACAAGAGCCAGTTCAAATTTAATTAATTAAAAACCAGAGTCACACTCCAGCCCTTTCTCCTCCTCCTCTTCAGGATAAGAAGTAACGTCAATGTGCCCAAGTCCAAGTCCCCTGGCACTCCCGTTACCTTCCAGAGGCGGCGCTTTGAGGTCACAGACGTTACATAACATCTGGCCGCGCAACGCGCGCTCGCGCGGACACGTCGCCATGGCAACAGCGGGCCTGCCTCACCAGCGTCACAGGCAGCGGCGCACGCATGCTCTCTCCAAAGGGCCGTCCGCTCGAGCGTGTGGTGGGAAGCTGGGAGGTGAAAGAAGGTAACGCGAATCCATTGACGTTTAATAAAGTGAAAGAAATTAAGGAGGCGATGGGAGCACGTGGCGGTCTGGCTCGAGGGCTTTAAGATTAGCCGTAAAGACAACAATGCGCCGGGACTTAATTGGTGCGAAAGTAAAATGCAATCCAGCGTGTTAACTGCCTGGCAATGTGATGCACGTGCACGTGGTGCATTTTATTTTGCACGGTTTCATCGCGTCCTCATTTTACAAAATCCCCACTAACTGACTGAAAGTTTTTCACCATAGCACGAAATCTTAATGTCAAGTTTAAAATTATTTTCAAAAGCATATTGCATCTGAATTCATGTCCAGAAATCGCGTGCCCCGACGAAACGCTGAGCGCACGGATTGCATTTGGCTTAGCGGCTGATTCGAGACCCCGCGTTAATCGTGACAAAACTGAATGCAATCAAACGAGCGCTCAGTGTCAAAAGGAGGGATTAAGTGTCGTAAATGTGGCGCGATTAGCCAAAACGGTGAGAAGTTTGAATTGAAATTTGTTTAAATAACGCATGTTATTCTCGCCTTGGGTGAAGCCACTCGTGATTGGTACACCTCCTACCCTAACTGTTGACGCCCCTCGCCCCGTCTCTTGACGCCGATTGGTCAGATGATTACATTCAGTTCTGGCTGATTAATGCCTGTTGTTGAATCGCAATGCAATTCACTGGGAGCGGCCGCTAAGCGAAATCCAATACGTTTGCTTTTCTGTACAACATGCAATTGATGGACATGAATTCCAGTGCAATACGCTTCTATAATGCGTTTTAAATGGAAAAAACAAAATTGTGTCCAGCAGTGAAAGGCAATCAATGACTTACTTGATGTGGTCTTAATTACCATATAATAGTAATAATAATGATAATAATTCATTACATTTATATAGCGCTTTTCTCAGTACTCAAAGCGCTATCCACACAGGGAGGAACCGGGAAGCGAACCCACAATCTTCCACAGTCTCCTTACTGCAAAGCAGCAGCAATATAATAAAATAAAATACACCTCATGCACGTGCATTGCAGTGTAGTTAACACCTTGCACAGAATTTTTATTTTTCTCATGAAGAATCTTCCATGGCTGCTCACCAACACCTCTTACAATTTCCACATCGAGTGACGGCACCTTTCGTTAGTGTATCACTTCAGTGCTCGGACCATCACAGGGACCCCCAGTCTTCAGTGTTACCGTATTGCCATAAACAGAGTCAGTCAGTCAGTCGTTTTCTAACCCACTTTGTCCCGAACAGAGTCACAGGGGTCTGCTGGAGCCTATCCCAGTAGCGGCAGTAATATACTTCAACTTCAAGCACTGCTGCAGATATATAACACCCCACAAAAGTAAAACCCCAAATCAAAACAGGGTCCATTACTGACTTAGAAAATAACATTTTTAGACCAAGAACTTTAATTAATACTTAGCAAAACTGAATGTTTTTCAACAATTTAAATAAACAGAGCAGAAGCCCTAAGCACTATGCCACCATGCTACTCCAATAATGAAAACATCACAAACAGGCGACAATAAGAAGTGGCACAGCATCTACTTGACAGTTTAAAAGAAGGAAAAATTGGCATTGCTTATTAAATAAATCAAAAATAAAAATTACACATAGCAGCAAGAATGAAGCCATCAGCAAAGACAAAAAGAGTAAATTTGGAAGTCCAGAGAGGCAAGAAACAGCAAGAAAATGTCTGCACAGCACAATATTCAGGTGCAGTGTGGCCAGTAGGGGGTGCCACGGAGCCCCAACCTCAGACGCAGTTGAGCCCACTCAGTCCTGGGTTCAAATCAAGAGTGCTTTACTTATACACTGTTCCTTTTGCAGGCTCTTATAATCAAATAACCACAATACTGTCTGTCCATCCATACTTCATTCTTTCTTGTCCACTCCAGTAAGTATTGTCCTCTTCCACCCACTCTGACCCCAATAGTGAGGTAAGATGGCCTCTTCCACTTGCGGTGCCTTTCAGATTCCAGCCAGGAAGCACTTCAGGGTCAGGTTGAAGCTTCATAGAGCAGTGAAGTATTTTTCAGTAGCGCCCCCTGGAGGAACCCAACAGGGTTGTGTTTCATTTCTGAACTACATGGCCCATGCAGCCCTGTGGGTGTCCAAACTGGGGGCAGCCTAGGAGAACACTGCCACCTAATGAACTGGTTGGAACGACTGCTCTTTATATGCTGTACAGTATCTCCCAGTCCATCAATTATTTTGTCACCCAGACTGGGAATAGGATAAGGAACCATCCGGGATGTGCTTCCATCTAAGCTGTCCTGCCGTGATGGCTTCGCAGCCGGGTAAGGGTCGGCATGTCATCCATCCACTATGACATTTACATTCAGTCATTTTTTCAGATTTTCTAGTTAGTTATTAAAATATGGCTTAGTAAATATATCTGAACAAATCTTATTAAAAAGAACAGTAATAATGGAATGTAATTTCATGTATTAGCAGGGTACAGAATTATTTATTTGTTCTTAATACTATTCTAGAATATTAAGTAGTTAAAAGTGAAGCTCAAATTGGCTTGCGGAGGCTCAATATCTTTCATAGACGGCAGATTCCAATTCAAGGGATGAAGAAATGGCCTCGATGGGTGTGCGACTGCTAGCTAACTGGAGTTCACATTCTTAAACACGACACCCAGCTCAGATCTGAAGTCTGTGCTGAGGTCTCGAGCTAAAATCTTTGGCAACGTGCGAACACGACAGACATAGTGGATCACAGCGGCGTTCGGCTGGTAAATGTTAGCGCCACAGAAATGCAGCCGTTAAGTTCTGAGTGTGGCGGAGACCCCCCAGTGCGCGTGTATTCACCGTCCCGTATGCGTCTACGGGGTATGTCATTTGCTCTTTTGTTAATTTCTACAGAAGCTGCTGGCATTTTTTTATTTTTACACTCACAAACGTCCGTCTCCTCGCTCAGCCATTAGGATGTCGAGGTACGGGAGACGTGAGCTGCCGGGACTACAGAGCTTCGCGCAGGCGCACAATCCACATCTGCACACGGCGCGGACGACTCTGCAGGTGCTTCTCTGTTCGGCTGTGAGGAGTGGCGGTCAGGAGAGGTAAAGAGGAACATCTACGATCGGTGCTTGAAGCGGGATGGCACTCAGCTCTCGGACCGACACGCGTCTTTTATCACCGTTAAGCTCGTCGAACGACAGTCTGTGAACCTCGGCGCTCCACCACTAGGGGACCGCATACTCCCCCCGTGACCGAATGACTAAATCTATGAACCAGAGAGCAACATAGCTGAAACCACAACTGATGCCTTTCTAATGTATTTGGGGGCAACGTTTAGGATGAACGGCACTATATAAAACATGACCCCTTTCTAAAGAGCTTGATGATCATGTGTTCTGATGAAAGGCACTATAAAGTGCACAATAAAACTTGATCCCTTTCGAAAGTGTTTGGTGACCAGTTCTGATGAAAGGGACATGGATGGAGTTCGTTTCCGCTTTACTTAAGTCAGCACATTTTAAATGCTTGTCTTTTTTGGGGGTGAGCAGAGCTTGATCTACCAGGTCTGACGGGTAGGACTCCCCCTACAGGTCATTATATATACAGCATTCGCACACACACCCAGCTATCATACCTAAACCTATACATGTACATACAGCGCCTTCAGGAAGTCTTCCGACTTTTCGCTTTTGTTACATTTTGTGACATTGCAGCCTTGAGTTAAAATCATCTCAATTCATTTTTCCCTCATCAAGCAACACTCAGAATGACAAAGCAAACAACGCTTTTAGAAATCTTTGCAAATTTAGTAGAAATATAAACTGAACAATTAAACTGATCCAGGCGCTCAGCCCCTTTGCTCCAACACTCGAGGTCTGTCTCCAGTGCATCCCTTTCTCTTGATCATCGTCGAGATGTTTCTACACCTTTCTTGGAGTCCACCTATGGTCAATTCATTTGACTGGGCACCTGACTATAGACAGGTCGGCAAAAAATGAAGCCATGAAGTCCAAAGCCTTTCCTGCAGAGCTTAGAGATGGGATTGTGTCGAGGCTCGGATCAGAGGAAAACTACAGGTCAGGTTAGGTTGGGGAGCAGGCACGGGTACAGCGCGTTTCCACACTCACCACACGATGAAACAGCTTAGGATCCTGTTTGGCAACCCTCCAGGCAATCACACCATCGAGTCCCACCCACCAGAAATTACCCTCTATCTGCCACCACCAGGTGTTGCATGGGTGTCTCCTTGCCCTGCTCCAGCCACTTAGTCATCAGCAATTAGCCGGGTCACCCTCGGGTAATCGCGCCACTTGGCCGTAGTGCTGTAACTGATGGTCCCTCACAATGCAGGTCATGTGCCTCATTCAAGACTCCATGAGCAACACAAAGTCAGACCAGTGACACCCAAGGATTCTTCAAAGAGTCACAGTACTGAAGAAGTCCAGTCTTCATCTCAGGTCACTGGATAGCGTCCATGTCTCACAAACAAGAAGCACCAGGACTCTACAGACTTGGACCTTCGTCCCTTTGCATAGATATCGGGAGCGCCACCCACCTCTTTCCAGCGACCTTATGACCCCCCATGCTCTCTCAATCCATGTACTGACATCATAGGAAGAGTCACCAGAGTCATGAATGTCACCACTGAGGTAAGTAAACCTCTCGAGAAGGTCGGCACTCTCTCCACAGACAGACACACTGCTGATGGCCATGCCTAAGAGGTCATTAATGGCCTGGATCTTTGGTTTTTATCAGGACCTTCACAAGCCCAGACACTCAGAGCTCTCACTCAGTCTCTCAAGACCCCCGATCAGAGCCTCCATTGAAGATCACAGCATCGTCAGCAAAGTCAAGATCAGTGAATCTTTCTTCACCAACAGATGCCCCCCAGCCACTGGACCCCACAAATCTGCACAACACCCAGTCCATGAAAGCACTGAGAGAATAGGAGCAGAACACACCGCTGACTGACCCCAGAATCAACTGGGAAAAACGCAGAGGAAAAGTACAAAAAACTGCAAAAAAACTACAAAAGTACAAAACAAAAAAATCCTGTAGCACTAAAGGTTCACCAGAGTGCAGTGACCTTCATAGTTATTAAATGGAAGAAGTCTGGACCAACCATGTCTCCTCCAGGCTGGGAGAAGGGCTTTGGTAAGAGATGTGACCAAAGATCAGATGGTTGAATTCCAGAGAACCTGTGTGAAGATGGCAGAAACATCCAGAATGACAACCATCACTACAGCACTCCACTGGTCTTTGATTTATGACAGAGTGGCTAGTCAGAAGTCTGTCCTCAGTAAAAGAACACTTGGAAGGCCACTTGGACAAGAAACAAGATTCTCTGGTCTGAAGAACTCAAAATAAGTGCCATCCCATGTCTGGAGGGAACCTGGCACTGTATAATTACCAGCACAATGGTGAAGCAAGATGGTGGCAGCATTAGACACAGGGAGACTAGACTGGGCTGAAGGAGATCTGAATGGACCAAAGTGCTGAGATATCTTTAATGAAAATCTGCTCACAGTGCTCTGGACATCAGATTGAGCTGAAGTGTCACATAGGAAAGTGAACATAGGAGTGACTAAGGGACAACTCAATGACTAGAGCCTGGATTTGGACGCAAGCAAACATCTCTGGAGATGTCCACTGATGGTCTCCAGCCACCTAGACAGAATTTGAGTAGGCAGTGTGGACTTCAAACCATATCCCACTACTGACACCAGTGTGACCCTGAACAAGTCACTTGACCTGCCTGTGCTCCATCTGGAAAACCAAAAGAAACTGAACTGATTGAGGGTCCAATGTTGGGAGTCGCCTTGGGTAAAGGAGTCAGCCAAGTAAGTAAATGTAAGATCTACACCACCACAAAATCCCTAAATGTGAAGCTTGTGGTGTCAGACCAAGAAGACTGCTGGCTAGAATTGTTGAAGGGTCTTCAACAAAGTGCTGCGTGAAGGGTCTGAATCCTTGAGTCAATGGAATATTTCAGTGTTTTGTTTAAAATAAATTTGTAAAAATGTCTAAAGTCCAGTTTTCGCTTTGCCATTCTGGAGTGTTGAGTGTTGCTGGACGAGTGGGGAAAAAAATGAATTTCAATGATTTGAGCGCAAGTCTGCAACAGGGTGAAGGGTCTGAATATGCAAGTGAATCCGCGGTTAACACATAGAAGCATACAAAAGCAGATGTCACCTCCATTACCCTACCTGGCCTTCTGACTTGGACCAAATGCCACAACCTCAACCCTCCTCTCCATCGGAGTTCAAGTTCCCTTCCGAATCTCCTCCCTGTCCCCCCAGCGCCCCCTGCTGTCACATAACGTCACACTCTATGTATACCAGCCAAGCAGCGGAGACCTGCTGGTGTGAACCTCCTTGATGTCCTGTTCACCTGGATGGCACTCCACCCCTAGAAGTCTCCTCCTTGGGTTTCACTGACAGAATGTCTGATAATGTGACAGGCCCAGTGACGGCCATCTTGGTGGCATCCTGTCCCCCCTGGTTCGCCCCATCGGTCTTACCTTTGCTTTTTCCAGCTGTGCTTGGGCCTGCCGTTCTGCTTCTCTCCGGACCGCCTCCCTGTCTTCCTCCAAAGAAACATCTGAATCAGATGGACGGCTAGTGTAGGAGTCCGCCGATCCCTGCAACACAAGAGTGCAATGGCGTCACTTCACTGCTGATTTGCTCAACTGGACTTGACAGCTGGGACCCGCTAATTAGGGTGGAAACACATTTGATGTATAAATTAAAGAAATGTAAGGCTCAGCTCATGCTCAGCTCTGCATCCTCTCTGTTTTTGATGATGAGAACATCTGAGGCTGGTGGCATGATATAATGGATAAGGAACTGGACCCTCTGCCCTGTGGTTGTGGGTTCAGTTCGATCTGCAATGCCCTTTGAGAGTCGGAAAGCCCACCTATGATCCAACTGCTTTAAACAATCATATAATGGATCTGGATCTGGACTTGGGGATGGTGTTCACAATTGAAAGGCACTATATGAAATGAAGATTGCTCAAATCATGGCTGAAGTTCTATACGATATTGTAAAACAGTATTAATAAGATACAATCATGTGAAAGGTCAGTACACACAACCCATACAAACTGTGGACTTTTTCGGCATATTTGAACAGGCAGACAATTGATCTTCAGGCAAACAGGGCCTACAGGTAAAGGTGATATACTTAAAGAAATGACACATACAGTCCACGTGGGTGCATTTATTCCCGTAATCTAGATTTAAAAGAATGCACATTTGTCAGATGGAAAAAGTAAACACACATCTATATTTGGCACCTCTTCAGATCCATAAAATTAGAATCAGGTGGTTCATATTAGGTGCCAATGATTAGGTCCTCCTTAGGAAGTCTGCAGGTGGACCTGACCGTCAGATATTAAGGGTCTGCTTTTCTCTTTGCTAGTGACGTGTGTGCAAAGATCAAAAGAGCTCTCTAGGACCCTCAGAAAGAAGGTTGTGGATGTCTAGGAGTCTACCAAGGGACTTCAAAAGATTGCCAAATTATTTATAATCAATCATTCCACTGTAATTAAAATCATCCACAACTGGTGTCCATTTCAAATGACTACAATTTGTCCAGAGTTAGGGTTAGGGTGTCTTCTAGGATGGGCCAGCCCAGTAAACTCAACCCTAGAGATGACCATTTGATACTTAAAGAAGTCCCCAAAAACTCCAAAATGTCATTGCAAGATCTACAGGTAGCTCTTGCAAAGAATTATGTCACTGTGCCAGCATCTGCTCTACAATCAAAAAGAGATTGGAGAAATTGGACCTGCCTGGAAGGTGTGCCAGATGAAAGACTCTGCTGTCTAAAACGAACATTAGAAGAAGACTGCAGCTCACCATTGAACATCTAGGCGAAGACCATGCGCCCTGGAACTGTGTGCTCTGGAGTTGTTTGGCCACAGTAACTGTAGACACATTTAGCGTAAACCAAAGACAGCATTGCAGGAGAAGAACCACATACCAGATGTGAAGCATGGTGATGGAAATGTTCTGGTTTGTGGTTGCTTTGCTGTCTCAGAGCCTGGGCAGCTTGCAGTCGTCAAGTCAACAATGATTTCTGCATCTCATCAAAGTGTGCTTGAGGAGAATTTGTGGCCATTGTGACCATGAGGGGGCTCTGGAGAGCCCCAAACCACAGACACAGTAAGGCACCACACGTTATTAGGATCAAGTAAAGGCTTTTTATTCTCTCCACGCACTTCTTCCCAATCCCCTCTCCAGTAATAAGCCACAAGTATGCAATAAATCAAACAACTGTCACAATTCTTCCTCCTTTTCTCCTACAGCTGAGTGTTTCTCACTGCCTCCTTACTCTGACTTTGCTATGTAAGGCTGTAGGCTCCTTTTTATGTCAGACCCACGTCTTCCAGGCCATAAGGAAAGTAGGGAGGTCTTCCCCTGACAGCAACATCTCTCAATCCCAAGGGACCCCGACAGGGCTGTATTTCTGGATTCCAAGTCCCAAGCACCCCTGTGGGTTTCGCAACTGTGTTCTCATAACGAGGACCACTGCCGCCTGGCATATGGAAGATGGAACCACTCTTGACTCACAGCTTCTGTTGGTCCCACCATTAACTTACACCAAGCAGGTACAAAGTTGATTTTTTTTGCACCGCTGACCAATCTGTCTGCACTCTTGCACTTGCCTCCCATCTGAGTAATGGCTTCTTCCCCATCTCATCCGGGATGCCAGTTCTCCTCCCACACCATCTATCCAAAGTTGAACTTGAGCTGAAAATGGGTTTTACAACATATTAATGATCTGAAGCACACTAGCAAATCCACCAATAAACGGCTTAAAAAGAAGAAATTGAGGATAATGAACTGGCCAAGTCAAAGCCCAGATTTGAATCCCATTGAAATGTCATTATGATGTCCAGATGAATAACTTTTTTAACAGGTTTGACCACCCCAACCCACTCTCACCTTGGAGTACTGCACCCTCCAACCATCCTTCTGCTGATACCAGCATAGGAGAGAGTTTTCCCCAACCCACAATTACAGCAGTGGGTCCAGATGGAGTATAGTCACAACTGCTGAAGGTCTGTGCGTTGGAGCTGGGGAGTCCTCTACAACACATCTTCAACCTGAGCCTGGAACAGGGGAGAGTCCTGAGGCTTTGGAAAACATCTTGCATCACCCCAGTCCCAAAGATATCATGTCCTAGTGAGCTGAACGACTTCTGGCCTGTCACTCTGACGTCACATGTGATGAAGACCATGGAGCGGCTGCTGCTTCACCACCTGAGGCCACAGGTCCGCCACACCCTCGACCCTCTGCAGTTTGCATACCAGGAGAAGGTGGGAGTGGAGGATGCCATTATCTACATGTTACATCGATCCCTCTCCCACTTGGACAGAGGCAGTGGTGCAGTAAGAATTATGTTTCTGGACTTCTCTAACGCCTTCAACACCATGCAACCTCTACTCCTTAGGGACAAGCTGACAGAGATGGGAGTAGATTCATACCTGGTGGCATGGATGGTGGACTATCTTACAGACAGACCTCAGTATGTGCGTCTCGGGAACTGCAGGTCTGACATTGTGGTCATCAGCACAGGAGCACTGCAGGGGACTGTACTTTCTCCGGTCCTGTTCAGCCTATATACATCAGACTTCCAATACAACTTGGAGTCCTGCCACGTGCAAAAGTTCTCTGACGACATTGCTATCGTGGGCTGCATCAGGAATGGGCAGAAGGAGTAGTATAGGAACCTAATCAAGGACTTTGTTAAATGGTGCGACTCAAACCACCTACAACTGAACACCAGCAAAACCAAGGAGCTGGTGGTGGATTTTAGGAGGCCCAGGACCCTCATGGACCCCATGATCATCAGAGGTGACTGTGTGCAGAGGGTGCAGACCTATAAATATCTGGGAGTGCAGCTGGATGATAAACTTGACTGGACTGCCAATACTGATGCTCTGTGTAAGAGAGGACAGAGCCGACTATACTTACTTAGAAGGCTGGCGTCCTTCAACATCTGCAATAAGATGCTGCAGATGTTCTATCAGATGGTTGTGGCGAGCGCCCTCTTCTACGCAGTGGTGTGCTGAAGAGGCAGCATAAAGAAGAGGGACGCCTCACGCCTGGACAAACTTGTGAGGAAGGCAGGCTCTATTGTAGGCACAGAGCTGGACAGCTTGACATCCGTGGCAGAGCGACGGGCACTGAGCAGACTCCTGTCAATCATGGAGAATCCACTTCATCCACTGAACAGGATCATTTCCAGACAGAGGAGCAACTTCAGCGACAGACTGCTGTCACCGTCCTGCTCCACTGACAGACTGAGGAGATCGTTCCTCCACCACACTATGTGACTCTTCAATTCCACCCGGTGGGTAAACGTTAACATTATACAAAGTTATTGTCTGTCTGTATACCTGCATTGTTATCACTCTTTAATTTAATATTGTTATTATCAGTAAGGTGCTGCTGGAGTATGTTGATTTCCCCTTGGGATTAATAAAGTATCTATCTATCTATCTATCTATCTATCTATCTATCTATCTATCTATCTATCTATCTATCTATCTATCTATCTATCTATCTATCTATCTATCTATCTATCTATCTATCTATCTATCTATCTATCTATCTTTTAGTCTATTAGTCTATTAGTCAATTGTAATTGGACTGTATATTCACAAGATATCTCAGCTTTAACGTTCTTCACAACACTGCTGGGGGTTCATTTTGCTCTAGACGTGCTCCTTCGCTTGGCATGTCAGAGGAGCGGGAGTTTGTGAAGTGTGGCTTGCCTCACTTGCAGAGGCACGATGGGGGGAGGGACAGGGGTGCTAGGGGGTGGAGAGAAAGAGGAGCATTGCTCTTACTATTTTATCCCTTATACCCCAATAACCGTTAGTGACAACATAACAATATGCTCCATAGCTGTATCACTTGGCAATAATACGAAATCTATATCAAACTTATCATATACACAATGTACTACTTTAACCTAAGACTACAAAATGTCAAGAAAAGTTCAGAAGAAGTATTTCCATGACCAAATAGTGAACTTTGTGAGTTGGAATGTCAAGGGTCTCAATCATGAATTAAAGAGAAAGAAAGTACTCTCGCACTTGATAAGTCTAAATGCCAAGATAGTATTTTAAAAGGAGACTCACTTATTAAGCAAGGACCAGTTTCGGTTGTAAAGAGAGTGGTCTGGCTAAATTTTTTACTACTATACCAAGGAAACCAGGAATGTGGGAATCTTAATACACAGAACTATTTCATTTGTAGCGTTAGATGCAATTTGTGATTCTGAAGGGTGATATGTCATGGTGATGGGCAATTAATCCAAAACTAAAATGATTTTGATTAATATCTATGCACACAACATGGATGATAGAGCTTTCTTCCCAAAATGTATTTGAATGTATTCCTAATGTGAACACACACTAAATTATAATGGCCAAAGACTCTAATTGTGTTTTAAATCCAGACCTGGATAGATCCTCGGATACAATGGCGATAACATACTGCAAAGACAATTACATAGTTTGTAATGGATCATAACTTATCTAACCCTTGGTGGTTCTTAAATCCTAACCTAAGAGCATACTCCTCTTCCCACCTGTACATCACTGTTACTCAAGAATTGATTATTTCCTTATAGACAATCATTTTTTTGCCCACAATCAAATCTTGTAAGTACCATGTTATCGTTATCTCTGAGCAAGCCCCTCTGATCTTGGAGCTTAAATTACTGCGTCCTACACACTCATCTTGTAGCTGGCGTCTTAACCTCCTGTCATTAGCTGCTGAGAACTGAACAGAATTCATATCCAAGCAAATTGATTATTTTCTTGAGACAAATACATCTTCAGAGGTCTCAGCATTTATACTCTGGGAAAGTCTGAAGTCATTTTTAAGAGGACAGATCATTTCATATCTTTCTCATAAAAAACAACAGTAAACCAAGAAAGTGTCTGAGTTAATCAGAAAAATTACCAGAATAGATCAAGAATATGCCAGGTTTCCAAATGAGGCACTCTATAGGAAAAGGCAATTTAACCTCTTGACTACTAAAGAAATCAAACAGCTTATCTTTAAATCACAACATCATTATTATGAACACAGAGAAAAGGTCAATAAGATCTAATCCCAAGAAATCCACAAGCAGGAAGCCCATAATGCAATCACAGCAATTAACAACACAGACGAAGATAAAGTTATTGACTATAAAAATATAACTGACACATTTACAGAGTACTATAAGTCTTTATATTCTACTACGTTTAAAGAAGATGAAACACCATCTTATGAGTTTCTTGATTCATTATAGGTACCACAGCTCGATACACTTAGTGGTGCAGAACTGAATAAACCTCTGACGCTTTCACAATTACTTGATGCTATAAACTCACTTCAAAGTGGGGAAATCAGTCGGCCCTGATGGCTACCCAGTGGAATTTTATAAAACAAAATCTCAAATAAGTTAGCTTTGTTATAATTAGCAGCGTTTATAGCTAAAGATGAAAAAAATTCTACTTCAAACTTTCCACCAAGCATTAATTATCATCTTTCCTAAGAAGAACAAGGACCTATTACAATGTGCATCATACAGACCAATCTCTCTTCTGAATAATGATGTTAAGATACTCTCCAAAGTTCTATCCAGAAGGATTGAGAAAGTGCTTCCTTCTGTAATATCAGGACCAAACAGGATTTATTAAAGGCAGACGCTTAACTTCTAACCTTCAATGTTTATTTAATATAATATATTCACCCATTATGTCTAACACCCCAGAGATCTCATTATCTTTAGATGCAGAAAAAGCATTTGATATGGCTGAATGGGACTACCTATTCACCACACTGCACAAATTTGGGTTTGGCCCAAACATATGTGCATGCATCAAACTACTTTACACCAGTCCAGAAGCCTCAGTTTGTATTAACAACATTATTTCAGATAACGTCAAACTAGAACATCATACTTGACATTGAACTGTTGGCTGTGTACTTTCAAAATGCATCAGAGATAAAGGGGCTTTTCAGAGAAGGACTTGAACAGAAAATATCAGTTATGATGGACAGCCGGCAGCTCAATCCGGCCAGGATGCCCCTGGAATAGAAGGATGAGGGAAGGCAGCTACTTGCCAACACTGCTTCACCCAAGACGCTAGATGGCAGCTTCCCTGGAGTGCAGTGGTACCCCGGATTCCCGTAAGGCACTATGGGAAATGGAGTTCGGACACACAGTCCTGCTGGGTGCCATGGGTGCCAGCAGGAGGAGCTGTCAAAGGACCTGGGGACATATTCTTTCAGTATAGCCCGGACGTACAAGGTAATCACGAGGACAGAAGCCCCAAAGTACTTCCAGGCTGAAGAAAATCCCTGTTCTTTCTTAGACCTGGAGGTGCCAACCAGTTACGTGGTCGGAAGGACAGAAGCAGTTCCGGGTCAAAGACTATTTAAAGGACGGAGGGGAACCCAGCAGGCAAGCGGGAGTATGGAGGGAGTATGACAGAACTGCTGGGAGGAGAGGAAAAGTATTGTGCTTCTGTTTTGATTTATTTGTATTTGCTGTGGCTAGGGTGCTTTGGGGGCACTACAGAGGGAAAAAAGAATAAAAAGAATACTTCTTAGTGCTTTTACCCGGTGTCAGCGTCTGTCTGTCGGGTCTAACGGGGCAACAGCGACCCCTGGTGTTCAGACAGTATATGCAGATGATACAGTATTGTATATATCTGACCTACACAATTCTGTGCCACTAGTCTTAAAAGCATTAGCAGATTTTCAGAATCAATTTGAATAAAAGTGTGCTTTTTCCAGTGAATTCTCTAGCATGTAATATCCGGCTGGGTACCTTCTCATTTACTGTATCTTATTAGATCAGTTTAAATATCTAGGGATAAATATTACAAATATGTTTAAAGCTCTTTTTCAACAAAATTTTGCTGTTTGCATGGAAAAAATTAAAAAAAGATATGTCTAGATCAGGGATGTGCAAAGTCATTCCTTGAGGGCCGCAGTGGCTGCAGGCTTTTGTTCCAACCCAATTGCTTAATAAGAAGCACTAATTGCTCTAGAAACACTTCTGCTTCATTTTAGTTATCTCCCTCGTTAAGATTTTGAACCCTTATTGCTTATTTAAGTCTTAAACAGCTGCATTCTTGGTTTTTAATTGCTCCTTATTAGCAATAAGATGCAAATGACAAAAGAAACCAGCAGTTATCCATTTTGCTTGTTACCCTTTACACCTGTGTGTATTTATCATGCACTATTTGGTTTAATTAAATACTTGGAAGGAAAGAGAAGACAAAAAAGTCAAGGATTGAGAATTACCCATCCGTTTTACACTTCAAAATATTTGGATATCTTTAGAATGTAAAAAAAAATCTAGGATTTGAGAATGACTTGACATAGCAGAGTTAAAGCACTAAAAAGCCATGAAATGTAATTATTGGCAAGGATTGTTTTCTAATTAAACAACTGGGTTGGAATAAAAACCCGCGGCCACTGCGGCCCTCCAGGAATGGCTTTGCACACCCCTGGTCTAGATGGTCCACCATCCACCTTATGTTAGCAGGGAGAATCAACATTGTTAAGATGACCATCCTTTCCAAGCTGCTCTTCCTATTTCAAAGTAGTCCCATATACATTAAAAAATCATTTTTTAGGAAATTAGACTCAATCATAAGTTAATTTATTGGCAATTTGAAACATCCTCGCATCCAAAGGGCAACTCTACAACGACCTACTAAAGCAGAAGGTGGCACGGCACTACCTAATTTTCAATTTTATTACTGGGCAGCAAATATACAAGCTATAAAGACCTGTACATCGACACAGACTGATGAGTATACACAAGCCTGGTCTGAAATAGAAATACAATCTTGCAGTACTTCATTATATTCCCAACTCTGCTGTCCCAGTTAATGCAAACTACCATCATTACACTTAAAAAATCCAATTACCCTTCACTCTCTCAGAATATGGAACCGACGTAGGAAGCACATTAAGACAGAGAAGCTTTTATCTGTTGCACCTCTACATAATAGCCACCTTTTTTCCACCCTCTCAAATGTACATACTATTGAATGTCTGGAAAATGTCGGAGTTTAAAACGCTTCAAGACTTGTACACTGATAATGTCTTTGCATCCTACGAACAATTACGCCTCAAATACAACTTCTCATCAACGCAATTCCTCCACTATTTTCAAGCTAGAAACTTTGCTATTCCAGAAGAATCATTGATAAGTCTGGAAGACTCAGATAGTGTCTCTACAAGTTATAAAAATATTTTAAAGTCTCATCTTTTCAAAGATTCCAGAGTACATTGGGGAGAGGTTCTGTCACTCAATATTTCAGAAAAGGAGTGGAAGGCAGGTGTGCACAGAACACACTCGAGCTCCATATGTGCAAAGCACTCAGTCATTAAACTTAAAATCTTTTATCGAGTGCATTTATCTCATTTAAAATTACCTAAAATGTTTCCAGGGTGAGACTCAACCTGTGCAATGTTGCAATTGAGCTCCAGCCTCACTGGGCCACATATTTTGGGTGGGCACAAAATGAACAAAATTTCGGACAAAAATCTTTGCATGCCTACCAGTCAGCCTTGGTGCCACAATCCCTCCTAACCCATTAACAGCTGTGTGTGGTGGGCTTACAGAGGGGCTTAAAGCGGAGAAGGACAAACAAACTGTAATTGCCTTTACCTTTACTACTAGCACATAGCCATCTTGCTCAACTGGAAGAATCCCACCACACCACTCTTAAGTCAGTGGGTGACCGAAATTGGAAAAAATCAAATTCTCACTTAGAGGATCTGTACAAATCATTTTTAAAGAATGGTAGGATCTAATCAATCACATTTTAGAACAAGCCTCCATTTTGGGGAGAAGGAGACCCTTCTTTTCTTGCACCTTTTACTGAGTAGCTGCAGTTGCTGGTGCTCCTCTCACTTTTTCTTAAGAGGGGGTCGAATTTTGCTTTGATTTGTCAAATTTGTCTTGACTGTATGGAATGTTATCTGTTTCTAATTAAAATCAATATATATATAAATATAAAAAGAAATGTTGTGAGGGGATATGAAATGGGCAGGACATGCAAGAAAACCCCAAAACAATGCAAATGAAAGAATTTTGCATGGAGGAGTGGGCAAAAATTTCAACAAGTTGATATCAGACAAATGTCTACAAGAAGCTAAAGGGGGCAATGGCAGCTTCTGAGGCCAAGGGTGGACTTACTTTTTCCCCATTACACCATTACATCTCTTTATATTTTGGTGGAATAAATGATTGAAAAGTCAATTTGTTTCTTTTTCTTTATTATTACCTGTAGGCACAATGTGCATGGCAATCTCCTGTTTTCTGTTCATATATGTTGAAAAAGTCAACATTCTCCATGGGGTGCACTTACTTTCTCACACATCTGTCTTTTATACTCTGTGAATACATGCAATCCCATCCAATATTTAGAACTTCTAGGCCCAAACGTAATGTTGTATAACTGACTTTTTGTTGGAAAGGCGCTATTATTGATGTAATAAAATGCATTATTATTGTTTTATCAAATATTGATTGGCCAATAAAGCAGACGTGAACAGCAAATAGAAAGCACCACATTTTCAGAGTTTTGACAAATGTTATTAGTTAACAATCACTAAGCACCAGGACAAGACATCTATTGGTCACATCTTAATGGTCCTAGAAAGGACAGTAGCTGGACAACAACCCAAGTGGACACCCAAATAACGGGAGCTTTTGACGCCTTGGTGCAAACATCTCAATATCAAAAGAGTCAAATGAAGCTTTTGTCCCCTTGAATTTTTCTCTTGTTGAAGGACCTGGACTGCTAGGGAGAAACAGTCCACCCCAGGGCTCAGCCAGTTAAGAGCTGCCACTATGCCACCCACAGCGCCCATGTTGATCACTTTTAAGATGAACTTCCTTTTTGAAATTTGGGAAAGGATTCCAGTATTTGCAGTGATCCAGCATTCCAGTTTTATAATCCAACCTAGTAAAGGCAATTAAAAAAAGCTCCTAAGGTGCCGATTGATACTGTAAAAACTGAAGGACGTCCTGTTTGTGTTCTCCGTGGCTCTAGAGAGACTGCAGCTGGAACATCGTGTGCCAGTCTGGTCACTGCACTACAATGAAAGATGAGGCCGGTGCTGCAACGAAGCTGGAGGGCTCCTGAAGTCAAAGGGCATCTGCTAAAGTGACAAGTTTAGGGGACCAGTTGTTTGGAGCCAAGGACACTTGGTGGTGGGGGTGGGGGGGGCTGGGGGTCCAATGATTCTGTCATCTGTGGTCCAGGCCAACAGCGAAACCGGCCATGAAGGACACCAACGGAAAGCAGGGTGAAGGGCACTTGAGACGGACCGTACAAAAGTTTAGTATTTCTGCCAAGAAAGTGTTTGTGGGAGTTGTAGACCACCAGGGCTCACACAGCCGCTCTATCCCGACACAGACAGGGAGTTACAAGTTCCAATCCGACACACACGTTTATTTAAAGCTGGGGAGCGCTTTTCTCTGCTGCCCACAGCACAGTACATAAAGCACAATACAAGTCTCAGTCCTTCTCCTCTCTTCCTCTCTCATTCCGTCCTTCCACCTCCTCTACCTCTCAGACAAGCTTCATCCACCTCCTCCCGAATCTGGCTCTCCAGATGAAGTGAGGCGGCTCCTTTTATTCAGGTCCAGGGAGTGTTCCTGGTGGCTCATCAGCGTTACCTGGAATCACTCCCAGGTGTGATGGATGTCCACTACAGGGCTCTGCAGCTCCCCCTGGCGGCCCCCACGGAACCCAGCAGGGCTGTACCACACTCTGGCTCCCAGCATGCCTTGTGGGAATCCGTGGTGCTACAGCCGCCCAGAAGGGTTGCCCTCTAGCACCCCAGGGGAGGTATTGCTCTCTCCCTCTTCCATTCCATTGGCGTCCCACCCGTCACAGAGTCAAAAATACATAAACAAGTCCATAAAAAAAAAGACACCAACTGTGTGCAAAGTCAGGACAGCCTGGTTATTGGCTAATTAAAAGAGAAAAAACAAGTGGTCTTAAAGGTCTCAGCTTGTGTCATTGTGGCCAAGTGGTCAAGGCAGTGGACCACAGACCACAAGATGGACAGTTCAATCCAGTTCAGGTGCACTTCAAGAGTCTTCTTCTCTCCCACCCAGGGGTTGGTTTGGACCATCTGGGTGATTGTGGATGCCATAGGCTGCTGGAAGAGGCCACAAAGTCACGGCTGAATGGCCTGTCAGAAGTAGCTGGAGGTCACTGCTGTCCACAGTTGAGGATGCCTGGCCCTGTACGTGGACACATGTGGTCTAAGGGGTGTTGACTGAGCTCTGCATGGTCAGTGCTTCCAACGTTTTTTCAGGATGCACCTAGATAAGAACCTTTGACCCTTTGAATGGGAGAGCCTGGAATTGGAAGAGAATAGTAGACAACAACTCAACTGGCAAGGACATGGAGGAGGAGGAGGAGGAGGAGGAGGAAAGAGCGACCAAAGAGGTCTGGAGTAATGAGAGAGGAAGGTGGCTCTTTGTGTAGGTGGGCCCAAGGTGGCACAGTTTTGTTGTTTTTTGTTCATATATTACCTTATATCTTATGTCTTAGAAAACCCTGGGGGTAGACTGAAGCTTACTCTGTTGGAGTTCTTCCAAGGTGTTTAGATACCATCTATAGTGGGTTCAGGTCTCAGAAGAATAAGAACAGAGTGCCGATGCCCACTTCACGGTAGACTGCAAGTTTAGTCTCCAAAGGCCAACAGGAGAAGCTTTTCAGACACATGGTGGTCTGCATGATCTCTTCATCAGCAATGGCAAAAGAAAGGATGCTGCTGTGTTGAGGAACGTGTGTGGCTATGGTTGAGCTGGAAAGAGATTGGAGCAGATTGGTAGAAGGTACGAGTTTTAGTGAGGCTTACTTCCAGACCATAAGCTCTGTAGGCCGAGACACAGAGGTGTCTGTGCTCTCAAGTGGCTGGCCACATCTTTGTAACCTGTGTAGCACATCTCAACACGTTTCACCACAGTAGTGTTTTGTCAAGAGGTGAGCACAACTGAAAAAGCCACCATCTAGATGAGTGCGCAGCTCAACAACGAGATGGCAGAAACGGGATGGAGCAAACTGACGCCAGTCTTCAGAGGAGGACATTGTTCCATGGAACAAGACTTGAAACTTTGTATTCCTGAGTAATCCCAGTAATTTAGGGAGGGGGACTCAGGGGGGGTAACAAGTTTATGAAGCATCTCCCGTAAAATATCACAAAAGATGCCATCAAAGGTTTTCACTAGTTCAAAGAAAATCAGAATGTGACGACATCCTCTGGACTCTTCTCCACTGAAAATCACGAGCATGGTGGAGCCAGAGCTATAATCCCGGGACGAGCTCTTTGGACGATGGAGTCGGTCGGCTCAGGAGGATCCTGGTGACAATCGTACAAGTGATAGAAATCAAAGGAAATTCCTTTATAGTTTCTGCAGGCCGGTCATTAGTCATTGTGATAAAAATTGGACCAACAATGAGCCCCAAACCCCAACACGAACACAGTCCCGGGTTCAAATACTGTAAAGGATGGTTTATTAACCAGAATTCTTTCTCACAATTTTTAACAATAGCACAAGAAAGGTTTCTCTCTCTTCTCCACAATAATTCTCTCCTCCTTCCAATTCCTTTCACCACCGCACTGCCCTCCTCCAGATGAGTGTTGCTCCACGTCCTCCCAGCTCCAATTCGCTTGGGTAAGGGAGTGCGGTCCCTTATATGAAGCACCCAGGAGTACTTCCAGTGCCAGGGCCACTGCCCGAGGGAAGCAATTCAGCTTGTCTCCCTGCAGCACCCTCTTGCGGGACCCAGTGACCCCAGCAGGGCTACTCTGCCAGACTACATTTCCCAGTATGCCCTGCTGGCTTCCCACTGGGCACTGATATCTGGGGCTGCTGCCATCTAGCGTGGTGGGGGGGTAAAAAGACCCCAGCGATGTCTTTCCTTTCCAGTGAACTGTCCGTCCATCCCTTGTGGTCCTTCCTTCCAGGTCTGATGCCTATCTGGCTGCTAGGAGTCCGGGTAAGGAACCATCTCCTCTTCTGGCCGGGATGCCTGTCCAGCCCATGTGGCATCTACCTCATATATAAATGAAAGAGCTGCGTGTGTACATGGAGCTGTCTGCTCTGCTCACACTCAACCACAGTCACTAGATGGCACATGTGTGAACTTTTCAATATTTTCAGCGCTTGCATGCACCTCACTTCTCACTATGAAAGAGAAACGTGCAGCAAAAACCACCACACAACAATGACGTCACGCTAATGACACAGATGAAGAGACATAATGTCGAAACAAAGCAAACGACGCGGCTCAACAATGTGAGAGTGAAACACCTCAGCAACAGAGGGAAGGCAAGGCTTGAAGTTTTCACTAAAAACATTGTCTATCTGGAGGGATTTTCTCAACACAAAGATTAATAGGACTCAAATGCCACCGATACGGCTAAGATACGGCATTGCCAGTGTCTTCTTACGAGAGCCAGTGGGGCAGCAAGCACAGGTGGGCCCACGTCCTCTGCCCACAGTAATTCTTAAGAGTTCACTGACGCATCTCCAAGTTCACAAATACAATAAAACTGCTAGGGGGTCTTTGAGTTGTGCTTCGTCCCAAAGACCACACACAGTTAGGTATGAATATAAATGACAACTAAATGCTGTAAATGGAGTCAATGTGTGGTCATTGTTAGGATTTGTCGTTAAGATGATGCTGAGCATGTAAGAAATTTAGAAGAATTTACCTTTTATCAATCTCCAAACCAGAGTCCCACAAACCCAGGGTGGGGATGTAAGGCACACAAGGCCAACTTAGATCTACCAGTCAACCAACCCCAGACATGTCTGGGATGTACGCGCACCACACCTGAAAAAAAACCAGGAGAACAGAAACATTCCAGGCTGACCGAATTTGGAACCAGGGCCTATGAATGGTTAAATTCCAGAATCAGTCACCAGGAATTTAAAACCCTACAAGTCTTTCATTAGACCCTCATTCCAGGTATGAGTACTGGTGCTGTTTTGCCAAAATTTCATTTGTAGTAAACTTGTCTCAGTACTTGAACGCATTGCTAAAATGTTTATTAGCAAAATCAACTGAAGCCACTGTGATGTTACAGAGCTTCTAGTCACATTTGATATCTCCAATAGCTACTGATCTCGTCACCACAAGATTACACAATTAATATCACAAGGGGTGACAGATTTGATGACTTTGTGACGCCTTTCCATCACATTCTCACATTTTCAATATCGGACCCCTTTTTCTGACACCCGATAGCACGTGACCTGATTGTGCTGGAGTTGGAGGAATACTGTGCAGATACAAGTTTAGCCACAATCTCGTCCCTTTTCTTTTATGAACAACACCATGGTACAAAAAACACAACCCATCAGACAGACTGGTCTCTCTTCTCTTTGACAGGTTCAGACCATCCTTGTAGCTCCTCTCCTGTACTTCCTGCTGAGCCCTGATTGGGTAGTGCCAGATCTTATGCTCACATGCCCGCCCCCTGACAGTCTGTGGTGGCATTGCTGTGATGCCATGAACTGATGTTAGGGGGCAGGCCTACCGCTAGACAGGAACTTCGTCACGTGAGACGCCAGCGCTTAAAGGACCAGGAGGTGAAATCGTAAACGAGTAAAGAGCAAAGAGTTCAAAGCAGGAGAGCAAAAAATCGACACATCAAAACCAAACCTCTCAATGAAAATCGAACTGGAAAAACACCAAGCAGGCCCGGTCTTAGGTATTATGGGGCCCTAGGTGAAAGGGGGGTCCAGGAGCCCCCCTGGAAGCTCTGTGAAATGCGTGAAAATTAGACCAAGGAGTCGATCCGGGGCCCTAGGCGGTCGCCTACTTCGCCTATGCCTAAGGCCAGGCCTGATTGGGACAAATAATGCTGTAGTATATTTAAGTATATATGACAATTGCTCACTCGGACAATTTGTTTTGGGGGCCCCCAAGAAGGCGGGGGCCCTAAGCTATAGCTTGTGTAGCTTATACGTAAATCCTGCACTGACACCAAGAAATAAAATTGAGCAGTAAACCAGTGAAACAACACAACATGGAGCTTGGAAGGTTATATCTGCAATCTGATTGGTTTTACTGCATTCATTTTTCTATCTTTTAGGTGTTATTTGAATATTTTCTTGTATGTTATGTTTATGGTCTCCTAGTACTTCCATCCATCCATCTATTATCTAACCCATTATATCCTAACTACAGGGTCACGGGGGTCTGCTGGAGCCAATCCCAGCCAACATAGGGCGCAAGGCAGGAAAGAAACCCCAGGCAGGGTGCCAGCCCACCGCAGGACACACACACACACACCAAACACACACTAGGGACAATTTAGAAACACCAATGCACCTAACCCGCATGTCTTTGGGCTGTGGGAGGAAACCCACGCAGACACGAGGAGAACAAGCAAACTCCACGCAGGGAGGACTCAGGAAGTGAACCCAGGTCTCCTAACTGCGAGGCAGCAGCGCTACCCACTGCGCCACCGTGCCGCCCCTCCTAGTACTTAATGTTTTGAATGTTGTATTGTGAGTTAATGATTTTGTACAGATATATCCTTATTTAGTGTACTTAGATATTGGTGCTGCTCCCATCTCTCACTGTACAAGAAAATTACAAAATTAAACAACAGATGAATATTTCAGAAACAGAAGGATGCAGCAAAAAAAGTCAAAAGAGAAACCAAGAAAATAAAAAATCAAACTGCCAGTAAAGCCAAAAACAAACAGCAAGCAGATTTTAGAGCAGGGGTGGGCAGATTCAGTCCTGGAGGGCCGCAGTGGCTGCAGGTTTTTGCTCCAACCCAATTGCTTAACAAGAAGCATTTATTGGTCAAGTTACACTTCTGCTTCCATGTACACCTGTGTGTATTTATCATGCACTATTAGGTTTAATTAAATACTTAGAAGGAAAGTGAAGAGATAAAAGTGAAGAACTGAGAATTACTCATTTATTTTAGACTTCAAATCATTTGGATGATATCCTTAGAAAGGAAACAAAATCTAGGATATGAGAATGACTTGACATGGCAGAGTTAAAGCATTAGCAAGCCATGAAATTAAATGATTGACAAGTATTGTTTTTTAATTAAGCAACTGGGTTGGAACAAAAACCTGCAGCTACTGCGGCCCTCCAGGACTGAATCTGCCCACCCCTGTTTTAGAGTTCAACTCCGGTAAAAAAAGACAACAAAAGAGAATCATGAGAAATAACTGAAAACGAGAAGGAAACAGCAAACAAACTCGACAAACATGTCACGCGAGTATTTGTAAAGGAAGAAACAAACAGAGAAGTAAAAGCAAACGGAATTCAAAGATTTTGAAAGTGGATGAACTACAAGACCCTCAGTACGTTACAATGTGGACGTGAGCGTCAGTCGGCTTTGCGTCCTCGGAAGCAAGTTACCCAAACTCTTCTCTAACATTTCAGTCATTATTTACCACTCTGATGCTGATCTTTCTGACCAATAATATCAGTCATTAAGATAGCAACTGATGAGAAGAACTCAGAATTAATTAGAGAATTTCAGTATTTCAGGGATCCTCTAGAGAGTCTCTTTCTCTTACACGGTTTGGCTCAAAAACTAATCAGCACATCGTCATCTCACAACTTAAGAGCTTAGATTCCGACTTTGGTATTTTTCCAAACAGCCACTTGAGCTCCAGACCGTCCTCAAGAAACTGTGACACACACACACATTGTAAGAGCCATATTCCTAGTTCTATAAGATTCCTAAACGTTTTACTAGACGACAATACATAATCTATGGGAGGTTCCTAAAATCCCCATAAGTAGAATTGTATTGGTATATTCTTGCCATTTCTAACAGCTCTGACTAAACATTATTCTTCAGTTAGCATTGTCATATGTAAGGTGTAGAGGGCACAAGGTTTTAAACAGTGCCCGTGCCTACGGGCCAACAAGCCTTTTGAGTATGTGAAGTAACTCTTAAGAAAATGCGCTTATTTAAGTGCAAAACCATACGCTTATAGTGTACAGAAGAAGAAGCTAAGAATCTTTAAGTATAGAAGAAGATGTAAAGAACTTTTAAGTACAGAAATAACTAAAGTTTAGAGAAGATTCATTTTTCCTTTTATTTGCCATTTATTCTACGTGTGTAACTACTTTTTTCTTTATTCTTGTGTGGATTATTTGCTTTTAACTTTCACTAAATATTTTTAAAACAAACTTTTGGACTGAGAGATTTCAATTGGCATGCGTTTTACTTGTGCTTGATCTCGCCTTATACTTCGGCAGCTACACCCATCATCGAGATATCAATGTTTTCTGTATTAGGGGACCCTAAAACGTCAAAAACTGGAGATTGAAATTTTTGATAAATCTAAGAAAATCTAAGAATCTAAAAAAACAAAAAGGTCAAAAGAGAAACCAAAAAAAAAAAAATACTGGTAGTGGAGCCAAAAACAAACAGCAAGCAGTTTTTGGAGTTCAACTCCAGTAAAAAGACAACAAAAGAGAAGTTACGAGAAATCATTGAAAATGAGGAGAAAACAGCAAACGAACTCAACAAACATTTCACCAAGTATTTGTAAAGGAAGAAAAAAATGGATAAGAAAAAGCAAAAGATTTTAAAGGAGAAGAATCAGATGAACCACAAGACCCTCGGTACACTGAAGACTAAAAGTTTGGACGTGAGCGTCAGTAGGCTTTGCCTCCTCGGAAACAAGTTATCCGAACTGTTCTGTAACATTTCAGTCATTATTTATCACTCTGATGCCAATCTTTCTGATTATAATATCAGTCATTACGATAGCAACTGACGAGAAGAACTCAGAATCAATTGGAGAATTCCGGTATTTCAGGGATCCTCTAGAGAGTTTCTTTCTCTTACACGGTTTGGCTCAAAAACTAATCAGCACATCATCATCTCACAACTTAAGGCTTATGTTTCGACTTTAGTATGTTCCCATCCGGCTGTTTTTGCTCCAGACTGTCCTCAAGAAACTGTGAAAACCCTAAAACGTTGAGTTCCGTTGAAAACCGGAGATTGAAATTTTGGACGAATCTAAAAAAAATGTAAGAACCTAAAAAAAACAAAAGGTCAAAAGAGAAACCTTAAAAAAGAAAACCTGCTAGTGAAGCCAAAAACAGACAGCAAGCAGTTTGTTGAGTTCAACTTCAGGAAAAAAGACAACAAAAGAGAATTTACAAACCCCCAGGAACACAAAAGGAGAGATCATTGAAAACGAGGAGGAAACAGCAAACAAACTGAATAAACATTTCACCCAAATTTTTGTAAAGGAAGAAACAAATGGAGAAGAAGAAGCAAATGGAGTTCATAGATTTTAAAAGAGAAGAGTCAGATGAACGACAAGACCCTCGGTACGTTGAAGACTAAAAGTTTGGACGTGAGTATCAGTAGGCTTTGCGTCCTCGGAAATAAGTTACCCAAACTATTCTGTAACATTTCAGTCATTATTTACCACTCTGATGCTGATCTTTCAGATAATAATATCAGTCATTACGATAGCAACTGACGAGAAGAGCATGGCGTAATTCCGGTATTCCTCTAGAGCACAGGTGTCGAACTCCAGGCCTGGAGGGCCGCAGTGGCTGCAGGTTTTCATTCTAACAGTTGACCAGTTTTCACTGCTAATGAACTCCTTTTCCCTTCATTTTACTAGCCCTATTTTTAAGGCTTCAGTCCTCTCAGTTGATTCTTTTCTTTATTAAATGGCAGCCAAACAGAAATGAGACATGAAACGAACCAACAGATGACCAGCTAAATTGGGGCTTCAAATGCCAACCAATTTCACTCCAACCAGTTGCTTAATGAGAAGCCAATTCTGGCTGTTAATTAAACCTGTTGTTTAATTCCATGGCTTGCTCTCATTCTACCACAGTAGACATTTCCCAAACTGTTGATTTTCTGTTTCTGATTACTGACCTGAGAGATCAACCTTACCAAGACCATCACCTTTCTTTATGTTCAGATAATGTGCTTAGCTGGTCACCTGTTTGTTCATTTTGTGTCAAATTATTGTTTGGCTGCTAATTAAGGAAAAAGAAAGAACTAAAGGGTCTTAGCTGAGTTAATTAAAACTAAGGCAAAAGTTAATTAGCAGCAAAACAGGTCACTGATTAACAGGGTGGTTAGAATGAAAACCTGCAACCATTGCGGCCCTCCAGGACCGGAGTTCGACACCCCTGCTCCAGAGCATGGGTGGGCAGATTCAGTCCTGGAGGGCCGCAGTAGTTGCAGGTTTTTGTTCCAACCCAGTTGCTTAATTAAAAACCAGTCCTTGTCAATTATTTAATTGCATGGCTTGCTAGTGCTTTAACTCTGCCATGTCAGGTCATTCTCATATCCTAGATTTGTTTTCCTTTCTAAGGATATCATCCAAATGATTTGAAGTCTAAAACAGATGAGTAATTCTTAGTGCTTCACTTTTTTCTCTTCACTTTCCTTCCAAGTGTTTAATTAAACACAATAGTACGTGATAAATACACACAGGTGTAAATGAAAACAAGCTAAATGGAGAAATGCTGGTCTCTTTTGTCATTTGCATGTTAATGCTAATTAGGAGCAATTAAAAACCAAGACTACAGCTGTTTAAGACTAAAATAAGCAATCAGGGTTCAAAATCTTAACGAGCAAGATGACTAAAGTGAAGCTGAAGTGTTACTTGAGCAATACATGCTTCTTATCAAGCAATTGGGTTGGAGCAAAAACCTGCAGCCACTGCGCCCCTCCAGGACTGAATCTGCCCACCCCTGCTCTAGAGAGTCTCTTTCTCTTACACGGTTTGGCTCAAAAACTAATCAGCACATCGTCATCTCATCATAGACTGAAGTTTCAACTTTGGTATTTTTCCGTCCAGCTGTTTTATCTCCAGACCGTCCTCAAGAAACTGTGACACACAGGCAGACACACACCCATCATCGAGATCTCAATGTTTTCGGTATCAGGGGACCCTAAAACATTGAGACCCGTTGAAAACCGGAGATCAGAATTTTTGACAAATCTAAGAATCTAAAAAAACAAACAAAAGGTTAAAAGAGAAACCAAAAAAAAAAACTACTAGTGGAGCCAAAAACAACCAGCAAGCAGTCTTTTGAGTTCAACTCCAGTAAAATGACAAAAAAAGAGAATTTACAAACTCCCAGGGACACAAAAGGAGAAATCAATGAAAATAAGGAGGAAACAGCAAACAAACTGAACAAACTTTTCACCCAAATATTTGTAAAGGAAGAAACAAATGGAGAAGAAAAAGCAAATGGAGTTCATAGATTTTAAAAGAGAAGAGTCAGATGTGCTACCAGATCCTCAGTACATTGAAGACTAACAAAACCCCCAGACCTTATGGGATCTTCCTAATTGTACTGACAGAAATAAAAGACGTCACCTACAAGGCCTTATGGGGCACATTGGAGCTGTCACTTCAGAGAGGAGAAACACCGCAGGACTGGAAATCTGCAAATGAGACTCTCATCTTCAAGGAGGCAGACAAAACAGATCCTGGTCATTACAAACCAATACGTCAAACTTCTGTACCATGTAAAATTATGAAAACTATCATAAGGCATAAATTAGAAAAGTATCAACATGAAAATGATATACATACATGTATATACATATGACAGAAAGATCCTGACAATCCAACATTTAGATTTTTTGAACAGGAAACTGTAGTAGCTGATAAAAACAAAGCCTACGACAGAATTAACTTTGACATTCAAAACGCTCATATGTGTCTTACGTAGAGACTTGGGGCGGGGCCACCATGAGGTCACAGCTGGAGCTCCGCCCACTGCCGACAGATCCTGGGCCAAGGGGCCGACAGCCCTCTGAGCGGTTATGTGATCTTCTTCATTGTGAAGATTTGCTTGTGTTTTTGGCTCTGTTGTTGATTGGGTTTGGTTGGTTCTGGTTTGCCTTTTAGGTATTCCCTTTTGCCACTTATTTTGATTTTCTTTTCCAGGAAAAAAAAAAAAATATATATATATGTATATACTTGGGGGTCACTTCACTCGCCTGCCAGTTTGTGTGTCTGCCGCTCGTGTTGTGAAGAAGGGGGCTGAACGCACCCCAAGGAGACACGGTCTCTCCTCCGAAACCCCCTCTTAAATGGTGATCCAATGGGAAACAAATACAATTCTTTTTACCTCCTCTTTGCTCGATCAGCTGTTGCTGCTGCCGTGTCATGTGATCTGCATGTCGCACGGCGCTTTGAACGTTTTAAATCCTGCATAGCAGCTGTCCTACTCTTTGTCTTTAATTTCAGGCCCAGGGTGTGGTTAAATCTCTTGGCACAAAGTCTCGTCTCGCAGGACGCGAGTTCTTGATATATTTTTAGTTTATAAATTTAAAAACGGAATAAGAATCTGAAAACGTAACAACATCACATTAAAGTCTGATCAATTGTGAAAAGAATCATACCAAACATATACATGTAGGTTTTAAAATAAGCCCGATTTAAAGCATGACCAAAAACGTGACATAAAAACATCACCGTTGCACTTTTAGGCTTTATATATTGTCACAGGAGGCTGGGGGTCAGACCCAGCCGGGACGCCTGGAAGGACTGGGAGGTGGTTTATACGTCCCCCGGGCCACGAGGGGGCAACCGCCCTGGATGTTGAGGGGACTACGGGGAAGGAGCAAGGAAGCGCAAACCCACTGGGGCCTGTGGCCACCACCAGGGGGCGCCCCGAGCATCGTGGAGCCCGGGAGATCAACACTTCCACTTCCACCACACCTGGGAAGGTGGAGAAAGGACCTTCCAGGTATGCCCGGAGTGCTTCCGGGTGCAAGGGCAGCACTTCCACCACACCAGGAAGTGCCGCCGGAAGAACATCCGGGTGGAAATAAAAGGGGCCGCCTCCCTACAATCAGGGAGCTGGAGTCGGGAGCGGGAGCAGGAGAGGAAAGGCGGACCACGGAGACTGAGACAGAAGCCTGTGGATTGGGGTGACTGGTGCGGAGCACTGGGTGCTGTGTGGACTTTAGTAGGTGTATTAAACCTGTGTTTGATAAAGTGCTGGTGTCAGTCTCATGGGGTTCGGACCCGTTCTCACAATATGTATATAGTAGATATGTATATATTTGTTAATAAAAGTTTGACTTCTTTATAATCTGCCTTGTTGGAATAGTTTTGAAGCAGAGGTTTTATGGTTTCTTTTCATTCTTTTGAAATTTTCCATGAACATTAAAGAGTTTACGGTGCCCCTTTTCTGTCTTAATAGTTAGGCATGTGGGCATTTTTAGTTTCTCATTTACAAAGTACAGCATAGGGAAAGTATTGTAATTGTCCAAAAACTCAACGATTTAGACCTCCCTGAGTCCGAAAATACCATTTTTGGAATTATGTGTGTGTGTGTGTGTGTGTTGTGATGGACAGCCAGCGGTTCAGTCCGGCTGGGACGTCCCTGAAATAAGAGAATGGAAGAAGGCAGCCTTTTCAGGACACGTCATCCAGGGGAGGCAAACGGTTCCCCGGAGTCCATCAAAGCATCCTGGGACGTGGAGTCCGTTTCCTCAGCCCTGTTGGGTGCTGTGGGTGCCACCAGGGGGAGCTCACAAAGAACCTGGGGACTACTACTGTTACAACAACCCGGAAGTTCTTCAGAGTCACGAGGACAGAAGCCAGCAGTAGTTCTGGGCTACTTGAGGACGGATGATGTGGCGTTGAACCCGGGAGAAACATTTCAGGGTTACGGACTATTTAAAGGACTGGTGAAAGACCAGGCAAAGAGAGCCAGAGTTGGGAGGTCGGGTGACTAAGCTGCTGGGAGTGGAGGATTGATTTATTGTATTGATTATTGGAGAATTGCGGAGTGTGTGGTGCTTTGTGCACTTATTGAAGAAATTATTAAAGATTCTTCTTGGTGCTTTTTACAAGTGTGTCTTGGACGTCTGTCTGGCGGGTTTCACTGGGCAACAGTGCCTCTAGTGCCCACAATGTGTGTGTGTGTGTAAACACGATAACTTGAGTTTGCTTTCACTTTGGTCAAACACATTTTGCTTACAAGTACTGGGTACAAAACATAGATTTCTATCAAATTTTGGGCTATTTCTGCTAACTGGGAGCGGTACTTTACCTTTCATTCATGCAGCTGCAGAGTCCGATTTTTTCAACTTTACTTTTAGAATAATTGCTCGATATATTATTAATTAGATTTGATTTGTTTTTGATTGTTCTTTAATGTACATAATATCTATATATATAATTCACTAAGCCGGGAGACAAGTAGCCACCCATGGAAAGTACACCGGAAGGGGTGTGGATTCACTAAACCGCCGACAAGTAAGACGCCAATGGCGCACGCAGGAAGAAGCCACGCCCACCAACTCTTAAACCATTGGATACGACGAAAAAATCACAGAGCCACGCCCACCAACTCGGACAGGACGCCTCAGAAAACATGCCGTCATTTCTGTTTGTCTGTGCCACAGTCCACTTGCAGCTCTGAGCCACGTTGACTTTTCATTAGTCAACCTCAGTGGAACCTTGGTTCACACACAGGCAGCGCAAGAGAGAGAGCCACGCAATCCTTTAAAACTGAAGTTAAAACACAATGAAGGAAGCAGTCTTTAAAAACCAATAAGCCCTGTGCCTCTTTTTCATTAGCATCTCACCTGCTTCAGGCCCTGCAACAGTCGAGACGCTTTCTCAGCAGCTGACCTTCTCTGTGCCTGACTCCACTACTGTCAGTCGCCTGATTAAAAATGACCTTTTGAAGGGGAGCTGTGGAATCACCTGTGACATTGCCTTCACATTGTTTTCCTTTTATTTATAATCCTGTTGAGCAGATCAGACACCCAGGCAAACAACCCTGAATAATCAATAGCTGCAACCACTTTGCCCGCCCCCACTCCTCACCTGAGTCGGTTTCGTCTCTGTTCAGCAGTGTTTGCCAAACTCGGTCCTGGTGAACCCCTGTGGATGCAGGGTTTTGTTCCAACCAGATTCCTAATCATTAATGCCGGTGAAACTGATCTGGGATAAGTCGGTTTTTCAAATGCAGCCGTGTAGCAGATTAGTCTAGCAGGATATAATAATCCAAGATGAATGCGCGTCCTCACGCTGAGTGAAAAGCCAATATATATTGAGTCTACAAAACATGATCAGCAAGTCTTTGATAGGCTGCAACAAAATGATGAAAGAACGGGCGCATTTTTTTCTCACAAGCTGGGTGGGTGGGTGTTAGTTAGTTAATTAGCAACTCGAAGGATTTCAAGATATAATATACACAAGAGGTAACACTGCAAAAGCGGCCCAAACCAGAAAAGACGGCCGGCAAAAAGTGGCTGACAAATTAAACGCGTGTGCATTGTACTTACTGAAAGCAGCGTTACGGATTTTGCAAATGTTAATTTTTTTCCCTCTGCTTAAAAAACATTGAAAAAGCGGCGCGGATTGGTTTGCAGCATGTAAAACAGTTTGTTTGTCGCGGATAATTTGCTATCCACACAGGGAGGAACCGGGAAGCGAACCCACATTCTTCCAATGTCTCCTTACTGCAAAGCATCCGTACTACTACAGCGCCACAAGGCAGTTAAAGAATGCACCGGGCCCCTGTGTTTAAAAGACATTAAAAAACTGTTTCTCAACTGTGAGTCCGGAACAACTCAGTACGCGAAAAGCAGCCAGAACCGCAAACAACAATGAAAACTCTACGTGACTCACAGGTAGTGATGGGCCACTCGAAACTCAGGTTTCGACACTGTGTCGAGCTTTCCAAGCACTGCAGATTTTAAAACTTGATCGAATAATAACATCTGTGATTTAAGGATTTCACATTTTCTTTCTCAATGTGCTTACCTATATCATGGCAAAGTACAGGGATAAACCTTTATTTTCTGTCTACTCCGTTTTAATTAAGACAGAGCAAAGAAAACATTTAAGGCTATTAAATGTGATCTCAAGAAAAGATCAGGGTTAATTATAATACTAATAACAGGAGCAATTATAATGATACAGTGCAAAAGTAAATACAAATTGAAAGAGCCGGGAATGCATGACTGCGGTGGGTTGGCACCCTGCCCGGGATTGGTTCCTGCCTTGTGCCCTGTGTTGGCTGGGATTGGCTCCAGCAGACCCACGTGACCCTGTGTTCGGATTCAGCGGGTTGGAAAATGGATGGATGGATGGGAATGCATGAGGTGAGGCATCTTATTTTGTTTAACTCTTGCTATCGTATAGTGCATTCTGCCTGTCGGCGTTAGTTATATTTATATTTTTTAGACATCACACACTACAAGCTGCTGATGAACCCTTTCTCTTCGTTGTCAGTCTGTAGCTACGAAAAAATAAAAGCAATACGAGTTTTAACAGACGTCATTGAAGTGTATCATAAGTTTCTGTAACGTTAATGAAAATGGCCAGGAGGTGTCACTAGAGAGGTGAGTGTCAAATGCTTCGAAGCTTCGATACGATTTCTGACACAATTGCTTCAAACGTTTTGATACTTCGCGAGGCTTCACTCCGCCCATCACTACTCACAGGTTACTGAACGAGAAATCAGCAGACTAGCATGACGGATGGGGCGTAATGGGCGTCCTTCCCCTCTCCTCCGGATTTTTCAAATGTTAATTTTTTCCCTGTGCTTAAAAATCATTAAAAAAGCGGCCTGATTATGCGGCGTATGGTACACCGTGGGTTGGCTAGTAAAGATATAATCCTTGTCTTGTGGTTTACTCTTCAAATTTCCATCCCCATATCTGAGTATACAAGAAACTCGAGGGGAGGCCACTCCCGATTTTTAGAGTTTGGGGCCTCCAGGCAGGGAAGTCCTGACGCTCCACTTCAGATTGTGAATTTCCCCTTGGGATTAATAAAGTATCTATCTATCTACCTGATCTCACATTCTGCGTTTTTTAGCACCTTTTTTTTTTGATGCGCCAGAGAAATCCTGAATGAACTCCCAGCCTGTAAAACATGTGTGGTGTCACAGCCTTAGAGAGCACATCTCCAACAACTGGCCAGCCCATCCACGACAACAGAGACACAAAGAACAAAATGGTGCCCCAACTTACATAAATCATAATGTACATAAATCTGAACATAATTCAAAACCAGTAATACACACAACATAAAAACACATTCTGACTCTACATCATGCAAAAAACACAGAATTTGAACTCTGAACTTGGTGAGGAATGGGACTACAAAAAAAAAAAAAAAGGCGTGGCCTCAGAGTCACATGTGGTGACATCATCGACACGACTACACAAAGGTCAGCGTCGTGGTCAACTGTCATGACGGGATTCATTGTTCATTTTTTAGTTCATGGGGTTGTGCACTCTTTTGGGGGGATTTCTTGAGCCCTAAATTCTGAATCCTCTGTGGACTTTTTGATTTAAAAACTGTTATCAATTATTTTGTCACAGAGTGGCACTAATAAAAATAACTTAATTCCTGTTCCCTATATCAATAACACACATAGTATTCATCTCTGCTCCTCCGAAACATTGAATATGGCTCTATTAAATATTAGAGCTTTAACTAACAAGACGTTTTTTATCAACGACATTATTAGTGAAAAAAAAATAGATTTTATTGCACTAAGTGAAACGTGGCTTAGCTCAGATGGCGCAGCTGTTTTAATCAAATCTGCGCCTCCGGATTACACTTTTACTCGTGCTGATCGCCAAGGAAAGAGAGGTGGAGGACTAGCAAACATTTACTCAAGCAGGTTAAAATGTAAAAATATCAGTTTTGGTAAATTCAAGTCTTTTGAGTATCTCGCCATTGTTATTCAGGGGGATTCTCACGTTCTAGTATTATCCGTGTATAGACCTCCTAAATTCAACGCGTCTTTCTTTGAGGAATTCTCTGACTTGATGTCAATCTTAATTACGAACTATGACACACTCTTAATAGTCGGCGACTTTAATTTTCATGTAGATAATCAATGTGACCAAAAAGTAAAAGAATTTATGAACCTCCTGGACTCTTTTGATTTGAGACAGCTCGTTAATCAGCCTACACATAAAGCAGGTCATACGTTAGACTTAGTAATTACTAAAGGACTAAAAGTTGATATAAAGCAGGTCATTGATACGGGTCTTTCAGACCATTTTCTTCTACTTTTTAATATAGAAATAATGATAGAAAACACTCATGAGAAGCATATTGTTAAAAAACGCTTCTTTGACTCATCAGCAGCTTTAAAACTTACAAACATTCTAACCAATCAGTCCGTTTATAGTGCCAACTATAATAGCGAGGAGAATGTAAATAGTAAGGTGGAAAGATTTAATACTAAAGTGAGGGCTGCTGTTGACTTAGTTGCACCTGAAAAGACAGTTAAAAAATCTTCTAGCATTGTTATACCATGGAAGACCCAAAGAGTGTCTGATTTAAAGAGAACATGCCGTAGAGCTGAGCGTAAATGGAGGAAGACTAAACTAACTATTGACTATGAAATATTAAAAGTTAAAATAACAGAATACAATAACACAGTCCGTCTTGAGAGGCGCTGCTATTTCTCTAAGATTATAAATAACAATGCTAGTAATCCCAGAGTCTTATTTTCGACAATTGATCATCTGTTAGACCAGGTAACTCAAAGGAATGCCTCCTAAGTACTTCCAGTAAAACCTGTGAGGCTATCGCTGTATTTTTCAATCAAAAAATTAATGATATTAGAAATAACATAGTATATCTCCCCAACACTAAGGATCCTCCGAAACCCCAGTACTCCATAATAAATAAATTAGAGTCTTTCACTAGGATAGATTTACCTGATTTACATAAAATAATTTCTCAAATGAAACCATCCACCTGTGCCCTTGACCCAATACCAACAAATTTTTTCAAAGAAGTATCGGGTGTGCTTATTGATAATGTTCTTCAGATAGTAAATTCGTCATTAGATACGGGGGTCTTCCCAGACTGTCTTAAGACTGCGGTAGTTAAACCCCTACTTAAGAAAAATAATCTCGACCCCTCTGCTCTTGAAAATTATAGACCCATCTCTAACCTGCCTTTCTTAAGTAAAATTCTAGAGAAGGCAGTCATTATACAGTTAAATGAGCACCTCAATAAACCTGCTATTCTTGATAAATTTCAGTCAGGTTTTAGAACAAATCACAGCACAGAAACTGCACTCGTTAAAGTAGTAAATGACTTGCAGGTAAATGCAGACAGAGGCCATTTATCTGTTCTCATCCTCTTAGATCTGAGTGCCGCATTTGACACCATTGATCATAATATTCTTAAGAATCGCCTTAGTCAATGGGTGGGCCTCTCTGGCAGTGTCTTAAACTGGTTTGAATCCTACCTGGCAGGGAGAAAATTCTTTGTTAGTTGTGGTAATTATAACTCAAAGACACGATATTCTATATGGTGTTCCACAAGGCTCTATCCTGGGTCCGCTGCTCTTCTCAATCTACATGCTTCCATTAGGTCAGATTATCTCGGGACATAACGTGAGCTACCACAGCTATGCTGATGACACACAGCTGTATTTATCAATAGCACCTGATGACCCCAAATCTCTTGATTCGCTAACACAATGTCTAACCTGTATCTCAGAATGGATGAATAGTAACTTTCTCAAATTAAATAAAGAAAAAACCGAAATCTTAGTGATTGGCAATAATGGATACAATGAGGCTATTAGAAATAAACTGGATGCATTAGGATTAAAAGTCAAATCGGAGGTAAAAAGCTTAGGGGTAACCGTTGATTGTAATCTGAATTTTAAATCGCATATTAATAAAATCACTAGGACAGCATTTTTTCACCTAAGGAACATAGCAAAAGTTAGACCTCTTATATCATCGAAAGATGCAGAGAAATTAGTTCATGCGTTTGTCTTTAGTCGGCTAGATTACTGTAATGCACTCCTCTCAGGACCACCCAAAAAAGACATCAATCGTTTGCAGTTAGTGCAGAATGCAGCTGCTAGAATCCTTACCAGGAAAAGAAAATCCGAACACATTTCTCCAGTTTTGATGTCACTACACTGGTTACCTGTGTCATTCAGAATTGACTTTAAAATTCTGCTTATGGTTTATAAAGCTTTAAATAATCTCGCCCCGTCTTATATATCGGAATGTCTGACACCTTATATTCCAAATCGCAACCTCAGATCCTCAACTGAGTGTCTCCTTAGAATTCCAAGAGCAAAACTTAAAAGAAGTGGTGAGGTGACCTTCTGCTGTTATGCACCTAAAATCTGGAATAGCCTGCCAGTAGGAATTCGCCAGGCTAATACAGTGGAGCACTTTAAAAAACTACTGAAAACACATTACTGTAACATGGCCTTCTCATAACTTCACTGTAATTTAATCCTGACACTCTGTATATCCAATTCATTATAATAACTATTCATTCAAAATTTGTACTAACCCCTACTCTCTCTTCTGTTTCCTTTTCCGGTGTCCTATTGGTGGTGGCTTGTGCCACCACCATCTACCCAAAGCACCATGATGTTCCAACAATGATGGATGGATTAAAAGCCAGAAGTCTGTATAACCATCAGCATCAAGTGACTCCGTGAGAACCCTAACTACAAAGAGGACTATTTCATTTATGTTAGGTAGAATGCCCAAAGGGGACTGGGTGGTCTCGTGGCCTGGAACCCCTACAGATTTTATTTTTTTCTCCAGCCTTCTGGAGTTTTTTTTTTGTTTTTTCTGTCCACCCTGGCCATCGGACCTTACTCCTTTTTATGTTAACTAATGTTGTCTTATTTTAATTTCTTATTTGTCTTTTATTCTTCTTTTCTTCATTATGTAAAGCACTTTGAGCTACTTTTTGTATGAAAATGTGCTATATAAATAAATGTTGTTGTTGTTGTTGTCCTGTTTTTGCCGCCATCTTGGTGATTTACAACCTTCTTCCCATCCTTAGGGCAGCTGGTGTGTTGTCATGTGCTCAGCCCTCAGAGGCTGATGTGACAGGTTTAAAATGTCACCCATGGAAACGTTTCCCTCTCCAAGTTTATGGGATCCAAAATCCCTTTTGTCGCTTGATTCTGTGATTTGTTATTCTCTCTGCGTAGTTTCTTTTAGGTTTTGACTCTTGTCTGTAATTTTTGGATCTCGATTTTTTCGCTTCTCGTTTTGGCTCTGTGGTAGATCTTATGGTTTTGACCCTTTTCTTCCCCCGAGTGCTCCTCTGCCAAAAGAAACCACCTCACTGCCAGCTCCCTCTCAGTACAAGACGTTGTCCAAGATTGTGGATATTCCTTCTTTCAGTTCAAATGAATTCAGGCTTCTGACTTTGGGCAGCTTTCAATGACAACAAAAAGTTGGTTCAGTACTTTGGTTGGAAGGATTTAACAACTTTCAGATTTGCTTTTCATCTCCCAATCCTTTTAAATTCTTTTTCCTTTTTGCTCTCACGGCCTGCCAGTCACCTCTTTTTGGCACAACAGACACCTTGTAATTCCTGCCCACCACGTGTGCACCCTTTTCCTGGACTGTTTATTTATTACCGGCCTTGGCACTCATCAATTCATAAATCCAGCAGAAATAACAAAGCATTGACGTGACTCTGTTTAAGGTGCCGATTTCCTGAGACCGCATAAGACATTAAAGACAAGCACAAGAAAGACAAAAGCCAGAGAAGGTGATCAGACTCAGCCAGGATCCGTCCTGATTAATTTGTTTGGGAAAATGGAATCTGCGATGCGCCGAGTTTTAGCAGCCTTTCCCGTAAGCGAAGGCTTCAACCCCCAAACAAGGTAATCACAAAGTCATTAAAATGGGGGCCTCGTGAGCTTCCATTCGGCTCCTTAATCACTGGGCCTCCAAAGCACTTCACCCATATTTTATATAGCGCCTTTCCATAGTAAGCAGCACCTCAAGCAATTCACCAGCATGCAGATAAAACAACATTATTCACCTACTGGCAACTTTTAAATGCACATCCTATTCCCTTATAGTCCAACAACAGGCTGTCATCCATGATTTATGATAATGAACACCCAAAATTAAATACAGTTGTGTCTAGCTAATAATATTTTATTCAATAGGTCATTAAAACTTAAATAAGGATAGCAGATGTTGCAAGGTACATTAATAGTTACTGGCCATGGTGCCAAAGAGTGGTGCCATGTTGATTAGTGCCCGTTGGTAAGAATTTCAATGTACCTGCACACGTTCCATTAAGGACCACAGCAGCCTACAAGCCAACGTGCACATCTCCTCACCTCACACTGTCGCCCCCTAGTGCCTCAAGCAGTGAACATCTGACTCAATGAGCAAAATCAAGAGGGTCGTCCCACTTTACAGTGTGGGGCCCCCTAATGGCATTAAATTATAAACCACTAGCAACCAATAACACTTTAGGGGGTCTTCTTGCTTGGATGCGTGGCCCCCTAGTAACTAAGGCACAGAATTATAAGATATTGACTTCATGAGCAGCATCAAATGTGTCAGCTTAGTGCACAGTCTGCCCCCTAGTGGCTAAGGAATGAAATGTGTGATGGCCCTGGGACTTTGGAGCAACTTAAGGTGGAGCGTTAGATCAACTGACTCTGTGGCAATTTTGAAGTCTCATTTAAAAACATGTTAGTTAGTTAGTTAGTTAGTTAGTTAGTTAGTTAGTTAGTTAGTTTATATAGCACCCTTCACAGACAAAAGGTCACAGAGCACTGAACACAAATACAGTACAAATACAACAGTTAAAAACAAAACATAAACAAAACCATTAAAAACAATGAATAAACAAACTGGGACATGTGTGTCATGTGTGTGTTATCACATAGCATCTCCTAATATACACGCTTCTCAATTCTCATCTGGTTGCTCGGTGATTTGTTAATTGTTTAGATTAATGATGTTTGTGGATATCATTTATTATTTTTAACCATTGTTCCTGCTTTTGTCATTTCATTATCTTTTTCTGCTTATTTCGTTTGCTGGTTTTGCGTGAGTCACGTGAAGGACATTATAAAGCCCAACTTGAAAAGTGCTATGCAAATAAAGTTATTATAATTATTAAATTATAAACTATACCGACAATCAGTAACACTTTAGAAAGAGTTCTTGGCTGGATGTGTGGCCCCCTAGTGGCCGAGGCCCTGAATTACAAGCTATTGACTTCACGAGCAGCATCAAGTGTGTCTCCTCAGTTCTCAGTGTGGCCCCCTCATGGCTAAGGTGTTGAACTTTTCTTTGGAATTGAAAACAAGAATCTTTTTTTTTTGTTGTTCTTTATTTCGCCTTATACAATTTCTTGTATTACGAATTTGTTAGTTTTCGCATACCCCTTGGGGTCAGAGCGCATGGTCAGCCATTGTACAGCACCCCTGGAGCAATTACAGGTTAAGGGCCCTGCTCAAGGGCCCAGCAGAGTAGGATCTCTTTTGGTAGTGACGGGGATTCTAACCGGCAACCTTCGAGATACCAGCGCAGATCCTTAGCCTCAGAGCCACCACTCCGCCCATACGAATCATGACCAATTTTTACTTTAATTCAAAAGTACACTATTAAGGAAATGCATTTTCACTTTACAATGTACACTGATTTTTCCAGAAGTAACTTAATAATAATATTTTAGTTAATTTCTTTTTATGTTTTTCAGCATATAACTGGATAACAGACATGTGGATTATGTGACACCAGTAACGTGATTTTTTTTTTTTTTTATTATTATTCATAGACGTTTTTCACATCATATATCTCAAATGTTAGGCAGTTTCATATTTATTTCATTATTTACTTTTAGAGAGTCGTTACTTTTAACCAGCAATTCAAATACTTCATTATTGTAGTTTATAAGTCGTGGATTTCATCATGTGAGTAAACTCCATCAGTAATAGTTAGTGACAGCGCCCTCTTCAGACTGTTATCTGTAAGTATCATGTAATATCACATTCACGTACTCATTTATCTTATTGTTCACTGAGGTTTACTGTCATGTATATTAGTGCTTTGTAATCTATAATTGCATTTTTATTTTGGTTACAGTTAAATGCTTTTTTACTTTCTCGTTTATTAAAGGAAATCACATAGGCACGCATGCTATCAGATAATCATCACCATTTGTCTCTTACTTCATTCAGCTGATATTAATAATCTTACACGTCTATGTAACCAACCTCTTCAATATGACAGAATTTTTGGATTTATGAGTGGCTTGGAACTGAATTTTCAATAAAAGTTGCAATCAAAAGTTTCACTTTCTTAACTGGTCTTGCAGGACAACCTGTGGTGACTGCAGATTCATTAAAGGTCTGCCACTAAAGTTTCATTGAGGTCACAGTTTGGACTTCTTTCTCCGACACCTCCACGACACCTTTAAACAAAGGAGCAGGTCTTGAAAGTTTTGTTCTTTAAATCATCAATCACGTCTTTCCCTGTCCGTGTCACTCACACGCGAACCCGCACACAGACTTGGGCAAAGCTTCTTTAGGTGGCTCCGCCCCTTCTTCCTTAAGGGAGCGTCTCTTCCAGGCCCCGCCCCTCCTGGCTGTGCCCCACCCCTTCTGACAGCATTTCCCAGCACACTGCTGGCTACACAAAACGTGCAGACTCGAAATGCAAATGTAATGCACTTAAAAGTGGTCTACAAATGTTGCCAAATTAACCACAAAAGACTGTCTGACAGCTATGGAGGCTGCTATTTTTATTCCTGCTACTTGAGATTTAATAGAGGAAGGTGTCGGAGTGAACTGGCTGAGCGCCAACGTGTCGCTTTAGGTGTAAATTAGCAGCTAAGGTTAAGAGGACCACCAACAAAGTGTGCTACTTTTAGGGCCAGCGTTTCTCAACCTTTAAGTGTTTGCGACCCGAGTTTTCATAACAGTTTTAATCGCGCCCCCCTAACGTTTTTTTTTTTTTAAAGGAGCCCACTAATACCAATTTGTTCTTTTTTAATTAATGATATATCATAGATGCATATCTTATGATACCTACTTAACGTTTATCGACATTTATCTAACTCTATATTTATTTTTCTAGTATCAGAATGCAGTTTAAGTTCATTTGTTTTGGTTTCAGTAGATGTATTTTTCATATTTTCGATTCGTTTTCTTTTTTTTCACATCTTCGCGCCCCCCAGTTTGAAAACCACTGGGTTAAGCAGGCAGACATGTTCAAAGATTTTTTTGTGACAGAAGGGGACGATGCCACCTTTTGCTCAAACCCCACCATTCGCCTTGCCACCCCATGGATCACTCTGGGCACGCCAGTTTTCCTCACAGGCCCAGAGACGCGAGTGAAACTTTGTCTTACTGGTAAAGTTTGTTTGGTTGACCAATAAGCAAAGTTGGCGTGAGGTCACACTCCACACAAAAGCTCCAGAATGATGTATGCAGCCACAATTTAACAATTGGTGTCATCTGGGATTGTGAAATGGACGCTGGCTGTGGATACAATGACTGAGTGGAGACGTGGTCGTCTCGTTTGGGGGCAATCCTCATTTTTTTACATTTCATTTGGCCGCTGAGGTTCTTTGAAACATCGATAAGACTGACCAGAAAGAGAAGCGGACTTTCAGTGTTAATCGATTGGCAGCGATGCCACCTTGAAAGAAGCCCAACTCGATGATGAAGAAATACACTCGAATGGCACACTTTTGTCCTGCTGAGGGCTGATTAATGCATAGTGAGGATAAAAGTGCGAAGTTAAACCCAAAGTGTTATTCTACGGCTATTTTTAAATCATCTTATTAAAAAAGTCTCATAAGTGTGCATTCATTAGTAAGGCAAATTAAAACAAGTACGCACTTCAGAGAGACAGCCAGTCAGAAGAGACATTAAAAATGTACATTTAAAAAGTGACTGAACACCGGGAGTGGTAAACTAGCGCCCGTTCTCTTGTGCCTGCTGGTTTAACGATCGCGCTCACCACTCGTGTCCACCCATCCGTTTTTGTCAGCCCCGGACGGGACGCCAGTCCACCGCAGCCCACCTAATCTCAATTTAGAAACCCAACAGCACGGCAACCGGAATCCAAACTCCAGAGCGCCCCTCATGGACGGGGACGGGAATCGAACCGAGTCCACCGGGCACAACCCGAGCACCCCTTCTACCCATCCCACGAGTTCCACATGTATAATCCGACACTTTCTGCCCATCGCCACGGCGGAGGTTTACGGAGATGAGCGCCGGCTGCCATGAAGACGTCTCAAGATGGCTTTCTCTCTCTTCTGCGCGATGTTCTCTACCTAATTAGACAGGTACGCTGCCTCCGCTTCGCGGATGCGCTGGTGACAGGTGAACTGCGGCGCGGGTTAGCGGACCTGTAAGCAGGTGCGCTGCGGCGCTTTTGTCCATGAGTTTGAAGGCTACAAGTGAAAGGAGCGGGCACGCTGGCGCTGGACTGCTAATCGGGACACACAGTCGCATCCCAGGTGAAGACGACGGGAGCTCGGCACACACCTCCACCACCTTAGCCAGGCGAAAACACAACGCACAAGCGCGCCGAGACAAGACCGAAAAGCGGGGCGCTTACACAAATGTCCGAACTCTTCAATCGTCCTCCTTTGGCTCGTTTCAGAAGCCTGATCCAGGTGGCCTTCATTAGCCACACAGCTCGGTTAGTGAGAGCAGCCGCTGCGCCCGGCACTGCCTGTCAATCGCCCTGTGCGCGCTCCCGCCGCCGCGTTCTCGTCTAGGCGCTCCATCCTCTTCAGCAGCAAAGCCTTCGCCGACTTCCTTCCTTTCATTCCTCCGCCGTCCACTCCCCCGGCAGTCGGCCGGTTCGCGCACTTGGTACTGGAGGGGACGCTCAAACCCGCAGCCCCCCTGTCGCTGGCGGGAAGGCGATGTGAGGGGGCGGGGCAGGCGGTGTCATCGGCAGACGCGCTCGTTCGGTGGGCACATGACGCTGTCACCGCGACCCCGATCCCGGTCCCCGGAGTACGGCGATGTTCGCCAGCTGGGCGGTGCTGTGCCGCTTTGATCCGCCAGTCTTCGCCGTTTGATTTACGAGTTTGTCATTTTAGACGTGAGTTTAAGCAGGTTGGACTCTTTGAATATCTGTGTTTTTTTTAGCACCGGCATAATTAATCTTATTTTAATACTTGCGGCTGAGCTTTTCTAAACTGGGCTAGGGATGTGGTAAAGCCTCGGGTTCAAACGTGCCTGAGTGGATTTTGCAGTCTATCTCCGTGTCCGCTCGGCTTTCTGCGAGTGCTCTGGGCACGTTAACGTTAATCGGCCTGGCATATCTCTTGGCTTGTGTCTCAGCCCGACTTTACTTTTGAAAAAGTAGGTCGGGAAATGAATTAATGAGCGAATTATATTTGGCTCAAAGGTTAAAACTAATGTCTCACAACCAGGACCCGCTGAAGGGTACGTGGCGCCCCTTGGCAATGGTGGGTGGATGTTTACTTTTGAGATAAGAATGCTTATACAAATATATATATATAATATAAAACCCTCCAAATAATCAGACTGCCCTATGAATATATATTTAAATATAAAATGTATGTATGAGTTCAAAGAGTGCAGAATCAGAGCGCATTCAGATACGTACTTGTGCATCACGACACGCTATAAAGACAGCTGACACCAAAGCTTTAACGTCCACCTCGGAGCTCCAACTGTGTTCATATTTATTTATAAAATCTAAGATTGGGGGGGGGGGGGGCTTCCCTTTAAAGACTGGGGCACATTCACAGACATATTTTATGTATGATGTGCCATAGTGACAATTGATTTAAGAGCAGAGCATATTTTGGATGAGTCCTGGCACCCCCACCCCCAAGTCATGGCGCCCTTAGGCTGGTGCCAGCTGGTCCGGCTCACAACTCAAGTGACTTGGGCTCGTTTATTGCCAATATGGAATTGTAGGGTATGTCAGACTTGATGATGACCGCAGTGCTGATCTCATCGCTGGACTGTGGCAATCTATATGATCACTCGGCCTGTCAGGTTTGGTGGCTGTGTGACGACTTTCCAGCACAGTCGTTGCTTGCTCTTTGTCTAACAGCTTGATGGAGCTGGTGCTGTATGAAGGCTTTACAGGTGCAGGGAGTTCAGCTGCAGTCTCTGCCCTTTATTTGTTTTCTCATTCTATTGTGGTACATTAAACGCGAGAACTCAAACAGATAAACGTTGTTCTATTTGTAAGGTCCAAAGCCCCCGCGTTCTTTATGTCTTGTCACTTCATTCCAGGTGAGCGCTCATTGGTTGTCACCTCCTTGGTCCTCTCACCTCTATGACTGATTTTGCTGGAGTGACTCCTGGAGTAGTTAGAATGAGTTGCTGGGGATGTCAGACTACACGAATGAGTTTGATTTGTTAAGATTATATAAGTGAAGGCTATGACTGAAAAGAATGACAGGGAAAGGTCATCTAATGTGACATGTCCTTAAGATGAATTGGCCACACTCAACTGGTCTAATTTGAGAGTTTGTGTCAGAATTGAACTGGCGCCCCAGTGATGCTATGGTGCTGGGATGGGCTCCAGGCTCCTTGTGACCCTGACAGTGTGAACACTGAGTAGACGGGAAGGATGGATTTCAGGTAACACAGTGATTAGTACTACTGTTCTCTATTCTGGGGACCTCAGTTTAATTATTGTCCTTGAGGGCAGGTGCCCCCCCCCCCAAATAAAACCCAGTTTTCAATCGGGTGCATCACAAGTTCATCAGCGAATCTAAATTGTCCGAATATGACTGAGTAAGGGTGGACCTGTGATAGGCTGACATAGCATCATAATGTAGCACCCCTGGGCTAGGACCTGAGAGGGACAGGGTCCTCAGCTGGATGACACCTGTCCAAAGGGGGTGGGAGTACCTGAAGAAGCCGGCTATAAAAAGCAGCAAAGATGGGGGAGCACTTCATACAAGCCTCCTGGCATCTAATGCAAACTGGCACAGAGGCGTGGCAGCTGGCAAGACTTGGATATGTACCCAGGGATTGGGTCGGCTTGCAGACCTGGGGGATAGTGTGGCATAAGGGTTGCCCCTGAACCCGGGCGAGTGGAGTTGGGTGGTGTTAATAGGAAGGCAAAGGCATCCTTTTGCTTGTTTTAATTTTTGTTTGCTCATTAAAATGGGGCTGTCGGGTTGGTACCCCATCAGTTTCTGCTGTTTTGCTCTGCCACCCACACTCTAGGCAGTGTGGCAGTCCACTGGAGGCTGAACACACACACACACACACATTTCTTCTTTTTCTTTCGGCTACCTGCCACCGTGGATCATCCATCCATTTTCTAACCCGCTGAATCCGAGCACAGGGTCACGGGGGTCTGCTGGAGCCAATCCCAGCCAACACAGGGCACAAGGCAGGAAACAATCCTGGGCAGGGTGCCAACCCACCACAGACAGTGGATCATCTTCTTCCATATCTTCCTGTCCTTGTCATCTTGTTCTGTCACACCATCACCTGCATGTCCTCTCTCACCACATCCATAAACCTCCCATAATGCCTTCCTCTTCTCCTCTTCCCTGGCAGCTCTATCCTTAGTACCCTTTTTCCAATATACCCCTCATCTCTCCTCTGCACATGTCCAAACCAACGCAATCTCACCTCTCTGGCTTTGTCTCCCAACCGTCCAACCTGAGCTGACCCTCTAATGTCCTCATTTCTATTCCTGTCCACCCTCATCACACCCAATGCAAATCTTAGCATCTTTAACTCTGCCACCTCCAGCTCTGTCTCCTGCTTTCTGGTCAGTGCCACCGTTTCCAGCCCATATCACATAGCTGGTCTCACTACCGTCCTGTAGACCTTCACTGTCACTCTTACTGATAAGCGTCTGTCACAAATCACTCCTGACACTCTTCTCCACTCACTCCACCCTGCCTGCACTCTCTTCTTCACTTCTCTTCCACAATCCCCATTACTCTGTACTGTTGATCCCAAGTATTTAAACTCCTCCACCTTCGACAACCCTACTCCCCTCATCCTCACCATTCCACTGACCTCCCTCTCATTCACACACAAGTATTCTGTCTTGTTCCTGCTGACCTTCATTCCTCTCCTCTCTTCCTCATATCTCCAACTCTCCAGGGTCTCCTCAACCTGCTCCCTACTCTCACTACAGATCACAATGTCATCAGCAGGACATCACAGTCCATGGAGACTCCTGTCTAATCTCATCTGTCAACCTGTCCATCATCATTGCAAATAACAAAGAGCTCAGAGCCGATCCCTGATGTAATCCCACCTCCGTCACTCCTACCACAGACCTCACCACTGTCACACTTCATATCCTGTACAACTCTTAATAACTTCTCTGCCACTCATGACCTTCTCATACAATACCACAGCTCCTCTCTTGTCACCTTGTCATATGCTTTCTCCAGGTCCACAATGACACAATGCAACTCCTTCTGGTCTTCTCTCTACTTCTCCATCAACATCCTCAGAGCAAACATCACGTCTCTGGTGCTCTTTCTTGGCATGAAACCATCCTGCTGCTCACTAATCATCACCTCACTTCTTAACTCAGCTTCCACTACTCTTTCCCATAACTTCATGCGGTGGCTCATCAATTTTATCCCCCTGTAGTTACTACAGTCCTGCACATTCTTAAATGTCGGCCCACCAGTCCGTTTCTTCTCCACTCCTCAGGCATCCTCTCAATTCCCATCACTGTCATCTCTCCTAAACTCCTCCATGCTTCAACAGGTATGTCATCTGGACCAACACATGGCATGGCTGCTGCTCCCAGGGTAGTATCTGGACCCCCCAAACATGAATTCAAAAAAGCAGGTCCACAACAAGGTTGGACATGTAGGGGTTACATATGCCATGTTAGACTGCTGCATCCATTTTGTGGATCTGCTTTTTCCATTACAGGGTCACCCCAGTGCCAAATTCTGTCCTAGCAGTGCTGGGTGTAATGCTGGGACAAACCCTTGAAGGGGTGCCAGTCTCTCGCTGGGCATACTGTATACACTTTACATACCTTTGTCTATCTACTGTATCGTTTGGAGGCAGTGCAGCCCCCTAGTGGCTTGACTCCCACCACTGACTACCTGCATGCCTGTGCTTGAATTGTAGAACATAAAACAGGGCCGCTGTACCAACACTGATTAAATGTACATATACTGTACAATGCCTATACATTAAAGACAATAAGTCTTAGACTTAAATTACTGCTGTCATACCACAGGATACAGAGGGGTGGTGTAAGGTAGTGAGTGGCACGGCTGCTACTGACTCGCTTAGCTGACCCTCTGTGCGTTACTTCGCCCGTTGATAAAAGTGCCTGGAGATATCAGTTTACATTTAGGCCGTGTAGCCCCCATGCCCCCTTCCACTTGCTCGGGACCCTCTGTGAAACACTCAGTCAACAACACTTTTTTCTGTGGCACATTTTCTGGCATATGAGGTCACTCCAAGAGCTCGTCTGAGTCACTTCAACTGGCTGGACGTTTTGGATCAAACAGTATGGGTTATCAGCACCCCCATGGCAGGTCTCACATGGTGGTCTGTAGGTTTAGCACTTATTAGGAGCTGATCTTCCTCTAATGAAGCTGCTCTTCCTACAAGTATGTTAGCTGGAATAGTGGGGTGGGGTGGTCCTTGGTTGGATTTTCATTCAGTGGTGGTCCCCAGTAGATTTTTATGCGGTTGTCCATGCATGTCAGAACACAGAAAGGCTGGGATCTCAGACCTCAGGAGCAGGAGGTCTGACTTTAGGGGATAAAGCCCTCAAAGACCCCTCTAATGATGCCAGCCCTGGAGGTGGTGCCAGCCTGCTGTTGGCCACACACACACACACACACACACCCCTGATACGCTGAGCCACATAATCCCATTAGGAAATAACTGTAGTGCTGGATGATGATGCACTTTATTTATATAGCGCCTTTTAAATGGTCACTTTGAAGAAAAGTAAAATGGATTCTTAACAAATCTGATTGTGGCTGGCTTTTAAAATTCCACTGTGTCGTCCACGTCCCGCCTGCTTGTACTGGCATTCTGAGGTCACTTTGGATTTGTCCCAAATGGCAGCTTTGTTAAAGGAAGTCATGGGCGGCCACTGCTGAACTTTTTTTATTATTATTATTATTATTATTAGTAAGATTTTTTTTTTATTGCTCAACAACATCAAGTTTTCTGCTGGAGGCTCAGATAAGCAGGGCTGGTCTTAGCTGTTGACTGAGTGCATAAAAGCTTCCGTCCTCCAAGAAAACTCCGGGCACTGCCAGCCGGCCATGACGCCTGGACAACACCGGGAAGCACAACTCAGCATATAAAAGTAATATGACTGTTAGAATTTGTTACTAACCCTCACCTGTTCTGCTTCTTTTCTTGGAAACTCAAATGTGGCATTTGGTGGCACTGCCCACCTGCCTGGCACTTGGTGCCACTGCCCACCTGCCAAGTTGTTCTACCCGCCTAAGGTAAAGTCATCTCTGATGGAGGATCGCAGGAATCGTCGGATTGGCTGGCCCAGCGCTGACTCAGCTGTGGATTGGCCAATAGGGGGAGGCGGTGTGATGGCCGAGGTCTCCAGGACTCTCAACAAATCCAAATCATATCATGTGATATCAGCTACTGTTAAATTCTGCTCTGTTCTTGTAATATTACTATTATACTATTATTATATTGTATTGAGGATGACTTGTGTCCTGTTCTGTGTATTGTGTTGTATTGACCCACTTTGTTTGACACCCACTGTACACCCAGCCTACCTGGAAAGGGGTCTCTCTTTGAAGCGCCTTTCCTGAGGTTTCTTCCATTTTTTCCCTTTTTTTTGGGAGTACTGTATTTCTTGTCTTCTTAGAGAATCAAGGCTGGGGGGCTGTCAAGAGGCAGGACCTGTTTAAGCCCATTCCAGCATTTCTTGTGTGATTTTGGGCTAATCAAAAATAAATTGTATTGTATCTCCATCCATTTCCCAACCCGCTGAATCCGAACACAGGGGTCTGCTGGAGCCAATCCCAGCCAACACAGGACACAAGGCAGGAACCAATCCCAGGCAGGGTGCCAACTCACCACAGGACACACACCAAACACACACTAGGGCCAATTTAGAATCACCAGTCCGCCTAACCTGCATGTCTTTGGACTGTGGGAGGAAACCCACGCAGACACGGGGAGAACATGCAAACTCCACGCAGGGAGGACCCAGGAAGCGAACCCAGACGAGTCTCCTAAGTGCGAGGCAGCAGCGCTACCCACTGCACCACCGTGCCGCCCGTATTGTAGCTCACTTGTCAGAAATCCGACAATCTGCTTTTTCCTTATAATGCCCTGAAGTAGTGTAAAGGCGCTATATTATAAAGACAAAGCTAGAAGTCAGCTTCCCAACAACGACTCTGGGCGTGGCTACTGGTATCATATAGCATGACTTCAAATTTAAAAAAATATGAACTGCATGATATGGGGAGGCACTATATAAAACCAAGACGTTTGAGCTGAGATCCCCTTTTGTGACTGTGGATAAATGATTGAATTTGAATTAAATGTATAAATATGAAAATAATTGTGCTATACCTGTTAAGGCATCCCGGGATGATGTGGAAAGGCGCTATATGAAATCACATCATTGTCAGTGTGATTTGATGACTGATAGACTTTGTGTTCCCCAAGTGGGTGAAATCACCTGCCAGCGACCCAAGCATTGAAAGATGGACACCACAGTACTGACTGTATGGCACCTTCATGACACCAGCATGGAATGGCACTAACACTGGCCACGTGAGTCTCTGGATTTGTCCAATTACCTGCCAGTGACCCATCTGTAGAAAGAGGGACACAATTGTACCTTTACATAAATGTTGTTCATTTAAAGGCGCTATATATATATAAAGGCTGTCAGTTCTGTCTCACCACTGATGCCATGTGTGACCCTGAGCGTGTCATTTCACCCAACAGCTATAGAGATCTGGACGTTGTACTGTTTCTGTATGGCATCTTGGGATACAAAGGCGCTATACTGTATATAAAATGACACCATTGCCATTTCAGTGCCACACCTGATTCTTCACATTAATCTTCACATGGCAGTGATCTAAGTTTAGAAATATGGGAGCAGTTGCTGTTTTTGTGTGTAATACTTTGAGAACGTGTGCTCTTTGGCAAGGCACTGTATAACGTCATGAGGTTCCACTTGAGACCCCCCCATTTGTGATTTAATTAGCCAGCAGTTCAAAGGGGTAAATATGAAATGAATTGTGTTGTACCTATAAGAGCATCTTCGGATGATATGGAAAGGCGCTATATGACATGGCAGCATTCCCAGTGACTGATAGATTGTGTGATCCCCAAGTGTGTCAGTTCACCTGCATGTCATCCAAGTATAGAAATGTGGACCCCACAGTGCTGTCTGTATAGCACCTTCAAACAGAGCTCACCATCCTGATGTGGAAAGGCACTATATAAAATCACGACCTTGGCAGTGCAAGCCTATGGGTGTCATGCACTTTGTGTCATTCACCTGCCATTCATCTAACTGTACACATGTGGACACAGAGGTATGGAGCCAACATTTACAGCACCTTTGAATGATCTATGTTACTGACAGGCGCTATAGAAAGCCACAAAGCTGCTGGTTTAGCGTCACCACTGATTCATTGCCTGGCATTAGGCACGTCACCTCACATGGCAGTTGTCTGACTGTACAGGTATGCACACGACTGCTCTGTCTTCGCTGTACTTTGAATAGAGTTTATTACACAAAGGCGCTATATAGCCACACAAACTGACCTCGCATTCATTAAGTGACCCTGCACATGCCACTTCATTTGGATCACAGTGACCCATCTCTATAAATTTGGAAATGGATGTAGGATTGCTATACAATGCCTTGAAATAGGCGCTATATAAAATCATGAAGCTGGACATGAGACCACCAGCATACTCTAAATATAGAAATATAATAATATAAAATAATAATAACTTGACTGTACCTGTCAGGACAATCTGGAAAGGCACTATATGAAATGTGGTCCTTGCTTTTGCCGCACTGTGCCACCCTAAGTGTGTCAACTCAGTGGGACGCAACTGCATTATACACTTGAGCCACAAACATTGTGACAGTGGCGCCCCCTAGTACTCTCAGTGATCATTGAATGCTTACCACCCGCTTGTTTCTGTCTTGTGTATTTGCTGGCCCCCTAGCTGACGCCCTTCTGGGGCCACTTGGCACACATACTCAGCTTACCCCCCCCACCCCATCTACAGTCCCACACAGGAATTAGCAGCCCTCTGTCCCCTTTCTGTCATTGTGGTGCTCCCTGTGCCCCAGAGGCCTTGCTCTGCTCTGGGCAGTGCCCTTGCCCACCTGCACAGTGTTTGAGTCAGCCATCCCACATGCCAGCACAAAGGTCACCCTGAACAAACGGTAAACTCGCCCTGCCTGGCATTTCCATGCCTGGGGGGTGGGCATTTTTTTAAAATCCAATTATCATCTGAAGCACAAAGGAGAGGAGCAGCTGGCGGGCCGAGCTATCACTCCTCGCTCCTGAAATATTAATGAGGGAGACGCAGCCCTTTGTCAGTGCAGACCTGTCGGCGGCCCCTGACTGCCGAGTCACACAATGAACGGTGGGATGAAAACGCTGGCTGATCAGTGGCATCAAACTGCTTCATTAGTGCAATGCGCCATAGAGTGACGCTGAGTCTCATATTCGGGATTAGGGAGTCAACGGGTGGGATTTGACTTTTCCAGTTTGCCTCCTAATGTTATTAACACAGGATGACTTTAATAAAGGTAGAAGTCTCTGCTCATCCTCATCACTTAACTCATCTGTTGTCTATATAGTGCCTTTCTTCGTAAAGGAGCTTTACACACACATGTTGTTACAGGCAGATCATCCTGGGTGTATTCAGGGTTCACCATTGGATGACGTAAATTAGCACTGGTGTCAAACATGTGCCATGTAGAGTGCATGGCCGTGGACCTTTATTGTATATAGCGTCCTCCACAAGGATCACACTTTCCAAGCACTATCACTATTTTAAATGGCGTCTTTCGAGGTTTCAACACTCTGTGGTCTTCTCAAGCACCTTTCAGGATGAGCAACATCCACAAGCGACGTAATCAAATTGTATTTTATATAGCGCCTTGCATGACGAACCCCAGGTCAAGCTCAACTGTTGTACGCCGCAGGTCGACGGCACCTCCCATGGTGAACATCCACAAAGCCCCTGGCGTGAGGAACTGCCCCCTTTCTTGGTAAAGCACAACTAATATCTGGACTCCCATCTCCGTGTTCTTCACTTTTTATTTACTGTATATAGCGCCCTGAATGAGAAGCGAAACTCATCAAAGTTCCCCAGCGTGACCTCTCATTACTTTATAGATTTCAAGATGAATGCCACTTCAGATATCCAAACTCTTCACAGTATATAAGCATTCAAACTTTGCTTTAAAGAGCCTTTTTATGTCAGCCTCTGTACCCCCCCCCCCGCCCCTTGTCTGTTTCTTGCATTTCAGCATGTCACTATTTTATATAGTGCCTTTCATGTTAAAACCATGTGATAGCCTTCAGCTTTCATATAGAGTTCCTATCATGATGAACACCATCCCAACTTTCCTTTCTGTACATTTTTCATGCTTGCAGCTACAACCCCAAGTCTCTCGAGATTTTTCATATAGCGCCTTTCACAAAGCCTACCACCTTTTATTTGACCGCACTGTCACCGCATTACATTGCGTGTTTGATTTTGAAAATAAACTTAAATGGCACAATCTTGTCTCTTAGAGGACCTCTCAAGATGAACAACATCCACAGTGTAACCAAGTTGCGTGACGTAATCAGATTTTCTTTTATATAGCGCCTGTCATGTTAAACACCACCTCAGGCTCGTCGCTTGTCCTCCACTGCTTACATTTTAACGGGGGGGTGCCCTTCATGGTGGGCGGAGCGATGGAGAGGTGGGCGGAGCCCTCCTCACTCACACACCAGTCTGGGGGGGCGTATCTTACATCTGCTAAGATCGCGAACGTGAGAACTACTTCATGGATTTAAATCGGTGTTTTTTACTAGAATTTGCCTGAACATTCCGGTTGATTTTGCGACTTCTCTCAGAGTTCGCTTGCGGCAGTGATATATTCACGCTAATCCAAGACAGAGGCTGCAGGCCGAGGGGAGGGGGAAGCAGGTGGGCGGGGCCTCCTCACTGTCCTGTTTCACTTGCACATGGGCAGAGCCACGGTCACTTATAAAATACAACATTTGTTTATATAGCGCCTTGCATGGTGACCACAATTCACAATTATCCAAGCTATCCAACCTAATATATATTTATTTTATGCAACACCTTTCATGAGGAATACAAACTCAGACTTTTGGATTGTGCAACACATTATTAGTTTTATAAATATAGCGTCTTTCATGATAACTGCCGTCCAAACTCTTCCAGTTTTATTTTATATTTTCGATGCTACCCACCCCATCCTCACATGAGGCAATCTTTCCTCTATATAGCGCCTCTATATAGTTCTGTTATCCATCCATCCATTTTCCAACCCGCTGAATCCGAACACAGGGTCACGGGGGTCTGCTGGAGCCAATCCCAGCCAACACAGGGCACAAGGCAGGAACCAATCCCGGGCAGGGTGCCAACCCACCGCAGAGTTCTGTTATTGCTCACACAATTATAATATTGCATTGTGTGTTTGATTTTGTGAATAAACAACACAGTGGTCTTTTGGAGGATCATGCAGGATGAACAAAGTCCCCACACTAACTAAGCCACATGTCACAATCAGACGTCCCTTTATTTAGCGCCTTGTGCATTGATAACCCCGATTTAATACAAATGGAGACCCATGGAGGCAGCGGTGGGATTGGACCCTGCGGCCTTCTGTCTCTCAGCCTGCTGACGCTCTGCCTGCTTCACTCCACCATTCACATCCCCGAGGTAAACTTTAACAGTGGGCGGCTCAGGAAGTGACCTGGGAACTGGGGTGGTCCCGAAGTCCCTGTGGCCCCCCCAAACCTGTGCCTCATGCCCACCACACTCTCTTTTAGAAAGTAAGCCAGAGCTGCAGAGCCCAGCCAGCACATGACCCCCGGCAGCACTTACCCTGCTGGTAGCCGACTTCGCCCGTGGCGACATGAAATGTCTATCCAGCATGCCCACCTGGCGCCTTCTTCAACATGCAAACAAACTTTGGCAGGCGTTTCTCTCCACGGACGCAGACGGCTCACTGTTCCCTTTTTTAATTTATTTGATGCCCAAGTCCACCACGCTGGCTACTCCTCAGCACGGCGATGAGCCTCTGAAGTCAGCGCCAATTAGCTGGCACAATAGGGGGACGGTCTCAGTGGCTGTCACTGTGATGCAAGCCAGGCTGTAGGGGGAGGCGCTCCCTCCTGTTTGTGATCGCACAGCTAGTGACACCCTGGGGGGGACACGGTGGCTTGCCCTGTTACTGCTGCTTCCGCACCTGATGGCATCTCACCCTTGGCATGCCGGGGAGTCAGGAGACAAACAGATGGCACATACTGTAGAGGGGCAGAGGGGAAGTGTTTGAGGCTCACCTCAGTCAATGGCAGATCTTTGACTTCTCCCTTTACTCCTCCCTCCCTCGTGAGCAGTAAATGTGCTTTATTTTTGACGTGTGTTGCTGTACTTGACAGTCCTGACACCAGGGGGCGCTCTCTTTGTTCCACGAGACTATTGGAGATGCAGTGTCTTCCCAATTGGGACTCCCAATTGGGGGGTGGGAATGGGTGGACGGAGGGTCCAAGAATGGGACAATCAGTCAGAAAGGTCAGTTTGTGAAGGTCCCTCTTTGCTTTACTGTAACTGTCCCTGTACGGAGTTCAAGCGTCCAGTCCCGTCAAGTCAACGGCCCCAGTTATTACACAGAGACCACTTTAGCAGACGCTTCCCTCAGATGCCATGAGGCACATGGGGGACCCCCAAGAGTGAAAGGTGGGCCTCCTGGTCCTAGTCCTCTGTGCTCCCCTCAGTGTGTGCCTGCAAGTCACAAACTGCACGCAACTGCCCCCTGGTGGCTGCTTGTTATCCTCATCCAATATCTATTGCCTGCTAATGAGCCTGCCTGATATATAGCGCCTTTCACAGACCACTTGAGATTTTGACAACAAAGTTAACAGAGTTGCCAGTTCGGGTCCTGGAGCAGCAATTAAAATCAGCCAGAGAGTGCATTTGAGGGTCCACGTGATGACGCTCGTCGTGTAAGGAGCTATATAAAATGAAGAGTGACAGATCAGACTGGCAGGATGCAGACTTCGCATTTCTCACCATTTTAGACACCAAAACAACTGGCTACTAATTAAAGTTGCTGCGCTGCTACCTCTCGGAGGGGTGGGGGGGGGGGCAAGACAGACTTTGTGGGGGGAATTGGGGGGGCACAGTCACATGTCACCATCCTGCACTTATTCAGAATCCCATGGAAGCTTTCCCACCATGATAGGCAGGGTGACGTGTGACACAGGCTGGTTTACAGCTGTGCTGGGGGGGGCAAATCAGCTGTGAAGTGAGAGAGTGCTGCCAGCCTGCTGTTACCGGGGCAACCAAACATATCAGCATCAAAGGTGTGCAGCCTGAGACAAAGAGCTGAAAAGTTAGGCTGGGGTGATGCCACTGGTAAAAGGGCATGGGGTACCTGGTCGGGTACCTTAGTCCTGGCACCCCGGGGACACCTCAAGGCAAAATGCAGACCCTGGCAAGAGATTGTCAAGGGAGTGAGTGGAGAATGACGGCAGGATGACCCCACGTGAGTATTAGAGAGGAGAAGGATGGAGATCAGCACTAGGGGGTGCTAGTGAAACAGCGCACTTTGTCAGAGGGTCCTCATTGTCCTGTGTCCAGAGTGTAGTGACATTCTTACTCGCGTGTGCTAATCAACACACAGCTGAGCTCCAACATTAGTGAATCAAACTACCTGACCTCGAAACTTCCATCTTGCTTACCTAAAACAACCATCTCTCCCCATCCTTCCATCTTGCTCACCCGCTTATCCAGGGCAGGGTTGCAGGGAATCTGGAGCCAATCTCTGCAACCATAGGGTGCACAGCAGGAATAACAAGCGGACAGGGTGCCAGTCCATCACAAGGTGCACACACACCTGGACCCCATACCCTGAAATGAGGGGACTCTTGAGTACATCGCCCTCTAGTGTTGGTATCCATAACAGAGTTCAGACCTACCACACTGCCCTCTAGTGTCTAAACTACTAGAGGCTTACGGGGTCTCTACTGCCACTTGTGTGGAGTCCATTGAAGTTCACGCTAAGGTGCCGTGATTAGTGAGTACAGCTACCCGATCCTGAAACATCAGCCTTACTTACCTGAAAGAACTGCCTGGCCTGACTGCGCTGCCCTCTAGTGTCTGAACTGTTCCACATGTAACTGCTGCTTATTGTCACATAGACAGACTCCAGTGCTGTTACTCCTTGAATGTGCCTATCAGCTGGCGGCACGTCACTGCTCTTGGGCGTCACCAGAAAGCAAATGAGTTGAACTATCCATCCATCCATCCATCCATTTTCCAACCTGCTGAATCCGAACACAGGGTCACGGGGGTCTGCTGGAGCCAATCCCAGCCAAGGCACAAGGCAGGGAACCAATCCCGGGCAGGGTGCCAACCCACCGCAGGACACACACAAACACACCCACACACCAAGCACACACTAGGGCCAATTTAGAAACACCAATCCACCTAACCTGCATGTCTTTGGACTGTGGGAGGAAACCGGAGTGTCCAGAGGAAACCCAAGCAGACACGGGGAGAACATGCAAACTCCACGCAGGGTGGACCCGGGAAGCGAACTCGGGTCTCCTAACTGCGAGGCAACAGCGCTACCACTGCGCCACCGTGCCGCCCTTGAGTAGAACTACCTGACCCTTAAGTGTCCGTCCTCCTTACGTGAAACTTAGCTGCGACCATTAAACTGTGTGGTATGGAGCTGCACACTGGACAGCATCTCACATCTGACGAGCTTCAGTATGTGAAGTGGCATCAGAACAACAGGAGCATTTCAGACACGTCAATGCCACCTAGTGGAACCATGAAAACAGGCGTCTCTCTACAGCCATTAAACTAATTGTTGTAGTTCAAAAATGTGTTACTGACACCTAGTGGACAAACTAAGAACAGATTTATTGTTTACACTCATTATCATCACTATCCATGGATTTTGTTCCTTCAGATTTGCTTATCTGCCATTATAAAAGTGTAATCTGTTTCACTGTAATCACACCTATTTGTGCATAAGGTCTGTGGGACGGGATGGGGATGGACATTAAGGGGGTGTTTTACTGACCCTGTGCAGCAGACAAAAAAAAAAAACCAACATGTACAATTCTGCAATAACAGGTCTGTGACGCCCTTAGGTGTCCGGGTCTGCATGCCCACTACACTCAACAGATGAGACGTGTTTACCCGGTGCCAGTGCAACCTCCTAAGTGATGGCAACCGAAGCTCTCAGTTGTTCTCCATGAATGAGGAATTCCCAACAAGTGTGTGTCATAAGCTCACATTCATTAAATACCACCTGCTGCTACTACTCTCTGATTGGGTGGTTTAGTGAGCTCCTCAGATGGGCCCTACTGTGGTCACTGGTGGTCTCGGGTGGAGCGCCTAGAAGACCATCAAACCTGTCTATAGAGCAAGTCAAAGTCGTAATGAGGTTTCTGTGGGTGAAACAGTAGGCAGACCATTAGTGAAAGTAATGACTGGGGTGAGAGTGGATAGCCAGCAAGCTCCCTTACCTAACAGGCCACCCTGCAAGCCAACGACCTAAACTCAGCTCCCCCTAGGATGGACACTTCATTATACATGTTGTCCATACCCACAGAGTTTTTCTGGAACGTAACCCCTGTGGATATCGAGAGTTCACTGCAGTTGTATTACAAAAATGCGCTACTGCCACCTAGTGGAGAAACAAAGAACTGCTGCTTCTGTTTTTCTGTTTAGAAACATCTCACCAGTTCGGACTAACATTTCTGCATTTCCATGCAAAAACATTTTACTGCCATCTAGTGGACAAATAAAGACCAGATACTCACACAAACCCCACCACTAAACTAATGGAGCACATTTTATTGTCAGCTTTTTCTTTCCCCCATTAATGCTAGTAGTTGTATTTCAAAACTTGTCACTGCTCTCTAGAAGAGCAAGAAAGATCTGTTTTGTTTTTGTTTGTTTTTGTTTTACCTTTAACACTAACAATATTTGAAGTTCAGAAGCATATTAATACCATTTATTTTTTTATTCTTTATTTTGGTCACCCACTGTACTTGAGTCCCAATCCCGGTGGTTCGTTGTGCAGTGGGTGCAGAAACACACTCGCTTTCAGCTCATGCTCCCAGCCCATTTGTATATTATATACTATATATTATATACTTGTATATTATATTATTTGTTAGTTTTCGCATTGGGTCAGAGTGCACGGTCAGCCATTGTACAGCACCCCTAGAGCAAGTGCCCAGCAGAGTAGGACCTCCCCCTTTGGCAGTAAAGGGTATTCAAATCAGCAGCCTTCTGAATGCCAGTGCCTCATCTTAGCCTCAGAGCCACCACTTAGTACATAAAGGAACATCTGGTTTATTTATTTTCCTATTTGTCTAAAAATGCCGAATTGAAAAGCCAAAAACCATTTCACTGCAATCTAGGGGACCACTAAAGATCAGCCACACTTCTGCACCCATTAAACTAACACAGGAGCTGTAATTCAAACACGTTACTGCCATCTAGTGGGCAAAGACAGATCAGACTTGCTTTGGAGTGAACACTTGCCCGTAACAGTGTCCTTGTTCAGAAAAAGAGGAGCAAACCTTAGGTATCATCCAGAGGTACCAGAACTCAAGTCCGCCTCCTATTGGTCAAATTAACATCTGCTTCACTGTTTTGCCACTCATTATTTCAAAACAATTCACTGCCATCTAGTGGAAAAAAGAAAGATCTGCTTCTTTTCTCCTTCAAGACTAACAATATTTGAAGTCCACAAAGATGTCAATACTATCTAAAACATCTGGTAGATTTCTTCCCCTATTTGACTAAAAGTACTGCATTTAAAATATGAAAGCATTTTACTGCCATCTAATGGACAAATAAAGATGAGTCACTCCTCTGTAAGTCCACCCCGAAGCTCACCCATTAAACTAGTGGCAGTAGTTCAAAAACAAGCTTCCAAGACAAGAATTGTACTTCAAACACGTTACTGCCATCTAGTGGTAAAAGAAGGATCTGTTTGTTTTTTTATTTTTTATTTTCTCCTCTGTGGACCCTGGGGGGAGCGCTCCAGCTCCCCAAACACCCAACACAAACAGGCTCAGACACAAAAAGGCAAAAGAGTCATTTATTGTGGGAAACTCTTCTTAAGCAAGCGTTTCCCACCACAGCCACAAGTATAAGCAGCACACCAGCACAAGCACAACTCTTTTCTTTCTCCTCCATGCCTCCTCGCGAGCTTTGTCCACCTTCCACCCGACTCCGTGTGAGGCAGGCAGCTCCATCTATCTAATCCTTACGGTGACGTGACACTGCAGCACCGAAGCCCTAGACAGTACGGACTCCCAAATCCCACAGCTCCCCCTGGTGGCCATCAGGGAACCCAACATGGCTGTCCCCCGGGACAACAATACCCAGCATGCCTTGTGGGCACCCATGTAGGGACCTGAGCCTGAGCTCTCTGCCATCTAGTGTCCTGGGGTGACTTCATGGGCATCCCAGCCGGGTCCCTCACATCTCGTTTATGACTAATAACATTCTCTCTCTAATTCCACAAGGCAGCTCCAGGAATTCATTTGTGATTTTAGCCATTTCCATCCATTGTTTAGGTTTACTGTCCGAGCACAACTCCACCATTTTTAGATATCAGTCTTCCTATCCGCTTGCCAGGACTGACTCCAACCATCACCTTATCTACGGCTCCGTCCGCCTCCAGCACACTAAAAACTCTCGATGTCTGTCAGCTCCACCACCTCTGCAGTGATGAGCCTGATGTTGGCAATGAAGCACTCAGAATGAGGAGTTTCTTCACTGCTTCTCATGTCATGGACAGGACCCTCAGTCAAGTCAGGAGAAGACCTCAGAACTATAGAGTAAGGTCGCTGTCAAAAATAACTTGTAATTTACATTTCACACATATCAATTACGCTTGCTCCATAAGAACCTCCACTCTAAGAGGAACCTCAATAATGAAGCCGGCTGGTCCTCCCACTCCAAAAACTTTCTCAAACAGAATTTCCCAATTTTGTAGACTGTGCCCTTCTCTCCACGCCCACCCTTGACCACCTACCTTTGACCACCTCAAATACACAAACTGCACTTCACCGAGGAGAGCCACATTCCTCGCGGGGCTGTCTGAGCTGTCACAAGTGCTGTAGATATGTCACCAACAATGGCCTTCTCTCTGGTCCCTCTGGTACATTCCATATTACACAACAGGCCTCTGGCTGGTCATTTGCAGCATTTCTTATGGGATGTGTCTGGCCATCTAGAGAGGTGACACAGGGGGACAGCTAGCAGGCCACACGAGGGAGCGTGTCTGAACTTCACAAGGCCTCTTGTAGGTCAGCACAGCCACACTGAGCTCTCCATTTGTGTCCTTTCACAGGACTTTGAAGACCCTTTTCACAGGAAAGCCAGAAGAAGCTCAGCTCATTCTCAGGATTGGAATCACACGTTTCTCCGGCTCCATGTCTTCACGAGAGACTCCTTGTTCACCTCCAGCTTTTTGTCCCCTTTTCATTTTTCATCTGCCCATCTTTGCTCCCTCCTCTGCACGTGACCTGCACCCCTGATGAAGGCTCTGCAGCCCAAACGCTGAGTCTTTAACTTTCTTTCCTTTTCTGCATGTTAATAATCTTCAAACCTTTTCTCTTTTGCAGACACACCTCTACTAACTTCAACAAATGTAACCTTATAAAGGCGCTATATAAATAAAATGTATTCTACCTCTACCTTATTATTAAGTCTGGGCGACAGAATCAGCTCAATTCATCAATCAATCAGTCCATTGAATGCCATGACAAAAAGCTTTGCATGGTGGGCACATTATTACACCTCGGCCACCCATAAAATACAAGCTGTGCTCTATATAGCGCCTTTCATTGAGCCCCATTATTACTGTTGCTATGTATTTAGCTGGCAGCTTCCTCAACTGTTTACAGGCGTCTTCTACATCTGAGCTCCTGGCACTTGGGGTCAGCCTCTCCTCGGCCGCTCCACCGCACTGCCCTTTGTCACTTCATGTCACCAAGCTCCCGAACCGGCAATCTGCCTTTACATCACAGAGGGCCTTTCATGCCATGTCCTGTCACCATAGAGAAGGTGACATGTGTGCCGAGGAGAAGATGCACAGACACAATGGCGTTCTCTCGAAGGCCCCGGCTGCACTCATCCTGAAAGCCTAGGCTGGCACACAGGTGGCTGGCACAGGAAGGCATATGCCATGCAATGCGCTACCCTAACTAACCATAAAGACCCCTAAAAGGCCAGCGCCTCACTCACAGGCAATCAAAAAGAGAAAACAAAAAACAGGTACCTTTGCTTTGGCCGGCATGCTTGTCAACAGGATCCCGGAAATGGCAGCTGCCACTGGTGTCTGTTAACCTGAGAGCCATCAATTATGTAAAGGCTCACTTCTTTTCAGAGCGCTCGGAAAGCAAATACAGCTGAAGCTTACAAAAGGGTCCCTCGTGCAAAGGGGGCAGTCGTTTCATCTGATATATGAGCACAGCAGGGAAGGGCTGGCTGTGAAAGGCGCTATATCAACTAAATGATGAACATCCTCGAACAACGAGAAGCAGATGTTGGCAGTGTGGGGTCTTAACATGACGAAGCTCTCCAGCTGGGATCACGGTGGTCTGATTGTTTCCACGCACTGAGCTGGACTTGTTAGCGGCAGCTACTGGTATCCATCGGAAAGAAGACAGAATCCATTGGCCTAAACTGGTCTTTTTGTAATAGAGTGGGGTCAAAGGCACCCCAAATACGCAGAGGATTGACACGCCAGGACCTTGGGCTGGATAAGCGGGTTAGACAGTGGAGGGCCAGCTCAGGGTTACCTCACAGTGGATGGCAGACCCCTTCACTTTCTGCACTCTTGATTGTGGTGTTGATTTCATTTAAAATGGAGACAGCTAATTTGTGCATTTGGGCTGCTGGGGACAAGAGGGGGCCAGCGGGAATCTAGAAAAGGAGCCGGCGAAGCAGCAAGAGGAGGTGTCTGTGTTTCTGTGTACCCGTCTGTCCCGTCTAACATGACCCCTGTGGAATATCGTTGATACCCGGGTGATGAATGAATGGAGTATCTCGTGCCTGCCTGTCGTTGTGAGTAGTGTTGGACTAGTCGTCGTGCGTCTTCGGAGGGAGCGCTCCCGCAAATCTCACCCCTCGCCGTGCGGGACTGCCGGTAGGATTGTTTATTACATGACTTATGGAAAGCTGTTCCCGGGATCGTCGTTTTCACTCCACACCACTCCTTCCATTACTGCTGCATTGGGACAGATTCATGGACATTGTCGGGGGTGTTTTGCGTTATTGTTGTGTGTTGTATTTGTTATCATCAATTGGGGAAGGGGAGGATTGTCTGATTTTGTTTTTGTTGTTTCTATTTAAGATATTGTAACGTCCCAGACTGGTTGAAGGCCCTTGGGAGTGTCTGTTGGGTCTGATTGAGGGAGGGTGGAGTACTGCGCAGAGGACTGACAGCAGGGGGTATGACTGACGCGATACCTAAAACCGAGGGGCAATATTGGGGCTCTCGAGGGAGAGGCAGTGAAGCCTCATGAAGCTTTGAGGTTTTCTTTCTATTCGAAGCTTTGAAGTCTCAGCCCCAGTATGAACAGCGACATCTGGTGGTTAACTGAGGTCAAGGCAGGCCCCCTGCATTTTATTACAGGCTACCTGTTCATTTAGCGCCAAAGCTGTCAAACCGACAAAGCGCCGTCAAACCTATGAAGCGCGCTGTGAAGCATGGGTCACGTGACAGCGGTGTTTTGACCCAAGCTCCGACACAGTGAGTCGACTCACTGCGCTTCAGATTGAGTGACACAAGCTTCGACGCTTTGCTATCATTTTCCCATCTCTAGGGAGAGGGTTCGAGAAGGAAGGTGTTGTTGCATTACGAAATCGGTTAGACCTCTTATAACATTGCAAGATGCTGAGTTGACGCTTTTGTTTTCAGTCGGCTCGATTACTGTAACGCACTCCTCTCAGGACCACCCAAGAAAAGACATCAATCAGTTACAATGAGTGCAGAATGGAGCTGCTAGAATCTTAACTAGGAAAAGAAAATCCGAGCACATCACCCCAGTCTGAGCGTCACTACACTGGTTACCGGTGCCATTTAGAATTGACTTTCAAATACTGCTGATGGTTTACAAAGCCTTCAATAATCTGCTCCATCTTATATTTCAGAATGTCTGATACCTTACACTTCTAATTGTAACCTTAGATCTTCAAATGAGGGTCTACTTAGAATTCCAAGAGAAGTGGTGAGGCGGCCTTCTGCTGTTAGACACCTAAAATCTGACCGATAGAAAGTCACCAGGTTAATACGGTGGAGCACTTTAAAAAACTGCTAACAACCCCTTATTGTAACATGGACTTCTCATCGCTCCATTTTAGTGTAACTCTGATACTCTGTATATGCATTTAAGTACACTGGTCAACAAGCATTGTGCTACTGGGATTCTTTCATCTGTACTTTAACAAATTTCACTTGCTGACTCCAAATCTGAAAATCGTTTTCGTCCAGCACGTCCCGTTTTTTAGTTATGATGTTCCAGGTCTTGGACAACTAGGGTGACTGGACAGTAAAGGCGATGCGTTTCAGCATTTAAGAGATAAGTTTGGTGTCAAGAAAAGTGAAGCCAAAATGGAGGAAGGTGTTTTTGTTGGCCCTGAAATGCGTGAACTGATGCTTGACGAGGAGTTCAAAAGGAAACTGAATCAGCACCCTCATTCGTGCAGGTTGTCCAGAATTTTCTTGACAGTCACAGAGCAGAGAATTATACTGAGCTTGTGGAGAACCTGCTAGAAGTATATCAGCTTACGGGAGCCCAAATGTCACTGAAGACGCATTTTTGACATTTTCATCTCGACTTCTTTCCACCAAATCTAAGCGATGTCAGAGATGAGCACGGGGAAAGATTTCATCAAGATACAAAGGTGATGGAAAACCGATATCGGGGAAAACTCACTCCGAGCATGATGGGTGACTACTTTTGGTTCTTACAAAGAGAGACAAGCGCAAAAACGAGTGCCTCCAACATCACTTTTATATTGAGGTAAATTGACATAAATATACTTTAATGTGTCTCTGGTATCATCTTCTGGTTTGGTTTCAGAATAAACACATCAAAGCAATTTTGGTGGCACAAACTCCAGATATTGTGTTGATATATTATATTCATATTCAAAACTGTCAAAATGTCAATGATGTGTATTTCAAAAACCTGACCTTCTAGCTTAATTCCGATTTCATATATGGAATCAGTGTAAAAAACTTAATAAAGAGCTGCTCTGAAGTTCCCAAAAGCAAACAAAAAATATTTTTTGTAGACCAGTGTTATCATTATTATTCATGGTGGCTCCACAATCCATACTAACCCCTCTACTGTCTCTTCACCACCTGATCAAAGCACTGTGATGTCCCTCCATTAATGGATTAAAGGGCAGAAGTCCACATGACCATCACCGTCAAGTTCTTCCATGTGAACCCTGAATACCACGAGGACTGATTGTGAGGTCATTGATGTTAGGGGGCTGGGTGGTCTCGTGGCCATGGGAACCCCTGCAGATTTTTTTTTTTTTTGTCTCCAGCCTTTTGGAGTTTTGTTTTCTTTTTCTGTCCTCTCTGGCCACCAGACCTTACTCAGTGGTAGTGCTGCTGCTTTGCAATAAGGAGATTGTGGGTTTGCTTCCCAGGTCCTCCCTGTGTGGAGAGCGCTTTGAGTAGTGAGAAAAGTGCTATATACATGTAAAGAATTACTACTTTTATTCTATGTTAATTCTTCTTCTTCTTCTTCTGGCTGCTCCAGTGTTCCCTAATTTTAATTCTTACTTATTTTGTCTTTTTTCTCTTTCTTCATCATGTAAAGCACTTTGAGGTCCATCATTTGTATGAAAATGTGCTCTAGAAATAAAAGTTGTTGTTGTTGTTTGGTTTTCTTTAACGGCATCTCTCAGGGCCAGAAACAAGAGAGCTTTACAGCCAATTGTAAATAGTTCAAGTTCAAAGACGTTCATTTTTGCTGTTACAATTCTGTGTTTTTGTACTGTTCCAGTTCTCTGCTTCACCCTTCTGATTTTTTCTTCTTTTCGAACCGGACACGGAGGTCGCCACAATATTATTTATTCATTTATTTGATTTCGTGAATTCCTGTCTCTGTCTGGGAGTGTGTGCGGGTCGGGTCGAGGCTGTGTGCATTCCTGGAATACCCACCAAAAAAATAAATAAATCACCGTCCCATCAATGGTGTGAATCTGAGTGGCACCGGACCGCTGCAACCTTCCGGACACCGGTTCAGATCCTTAGCCTCAGAGCCACCACTCCACACTTGTTGGATGAAGACTGGAAACTGGTGGCCGTTGTGGGGTCTCACACACTCGTACTAGAGGTGGATTTCCAACTCCCTTTGCCTAAGAGTTTATTTCAGGTCTTCAATGCGCAGTGGCAGTGAACGAAACCAAGCGGAGATGTGAATCGTCTTGTCTGTTCAATCTGAGCATCCACTAGAGGGCAGAAACCATCTACTGAAATTGAAACGATGGAAAAACTGGTGTAAGGTAAGCCGTCGAGGAAATGAGCGACATTATATTTTATATACACTGCTCAAAAAAAATATCGCAGTCTAACACTAAATCAGTGAAGCTTCAGGGATATCAGTCTGTCCAGTTAGGAAGCAATTAGGAAACAAGTTGATCTGCTTTGGTGCAAATGAAAGTGACAACAGGTGACCTCGGGCCTCATGTATAAATGGTGCGTACACACAAAAATGTTGCATACTCCTGTTTCCACACTCACATCACGATGTATTAAAACGAAACTTGCCGTAAAGCCATGCACATTTTCACGCCAGCTCAATCCCTGGCAAAACGCAAGTTCTCCACTCGGTTTTGCAGACTGGCGGCACCCAGCGTCAAAGCAGTGCTACTGTTTCTATGTGGTCTCCCTTTCTTTTTTAGATTCACATCCCTGACGTGGCTTTATCGAATAAATTGAAATTAACCGCATATCGTTTATTAGTTTAAGGCATTTGATTGTAAGACCACGGAATGGCCAAAGTATTCCAAATACCATAGCTGCTTTAGTGTTGTTACTTTCAGTGCCCCACTCAGTGTTTAACCCACTGTATCTGAGTGTGGAATCACAGATCTACAGCACCTGATCGGATTATCAGTATACAGCATCAAGCACACGCTGCCTCAACCAAGTGCACAGTCTGTTTGAACTGCTCTCGTACGTGAAACGCTTCAGAGCCTTTCCTGTATGGACCTCATAGATCAGAAACAGTTTCATCCCAAGAACCCTAAACGCACTCAATCAGTCCATCAAGTGCTCCTTGTAGAACTGTTAGTATTTATTAGTACAATCACCTGACTGGAAACTGGAGATACAGTTATAATATTACACAACCTGAGCCACTTTATGAAGAACATATTTACATATGAAGACGACTGGCTTCTAAGTCGATTTAGATTTCCAAGCGCTGTCTTCTTGGAGCTCTTGATATCATTTTTAAGATGAAATGCAGTAAAGTACGTATATTACATTATACAGATAAGATTTAAACTTCATTTAAATAATCTATATTGTTAATAATTAAACACGTGACCACACAGTGTTGCAGTGCTAGCAAGGAGCTGGCACTCTGTTCGCAGATTGTTCCTGTCTCACACTGTATTCTTGCACTGGCGTGACAGTGAATGGATAGATGGATAGAATAATTAAACATGTACTACGAAGATATTTCAATGTTCCTTAACAATTTTGAAGAATCTGCGTTCACAGCTTACAGATGGCTTAACGTCTATTACAGAGCTGATTGTGTGGCGATTGGGTATTTGGAGAAAGAAAAGTAAGGACAGGAATTGGCTGTTAGTACATTTGAAAGAGACAGCACTGCTGCAGTAAAGTATTTCATTGAAGGTCGCGCATGGTGCAGCAAGCATCTTGCGTGAGACACAAACAATCACTGCGCCACCGTGTTCCCATATTTAATAACACGCTTTAACTCCTATCATTATGAAAATAATATCAAGTATACATCTCAGTATTTTAATTATTCAGAGAGCTGTAATATCACGAATGTAATTCTGTGTCCAGTCAGAAGAAGAGAAAGCCCGGAAGCACGTAGTGATTCACACACACAGAGCACATAGAAGATCAAATACAAAACAAAGCATTTAGCGTCCTACTTTAGTTACGATGGGATTTGAGAAACTAGTAAATTAAACGATATTAAGATGAAGTTTATGATGTTCTACTTTAATGACAAAATAAACTATGTGATTAAAGTGGAAATTTCGAGATTAAAGTTGACATTTTGTGTTTTTTTCCCACTTTGCACCTTTTTTTTTTTCTCTGTACCCTAATAAGCTTTCATATGACACTCAGTCGGTGGGCTACGACTCCCTTTCACAGTGACTTTGATATGTGACAACTTCTTTTTTATTTCGGGCACTGTGCGACTTTGTGAACTTGAGCTTTCAAGTTTCTTCGACACTCTCTGTTACTCGATCAACTTCCTTTTGTTGTTTATCCTACTGTTTAAACCAACAAATAGTTCATTTTTCTTGCCTCCACTTGGTATTCTCTGAAATTCTTCTATTTTCCCCCTATGCTTTTGCCATTGCCTTTCCACAGAATGCTGAGTTTAAGGGCTATTTATCTTGATTTGCATATTCAAACAGGCATAATTCTGGGAGGAGTCTGAGAGGGGCGGCAGGCGCGTGCACGTGCGTTACTGTTCACGATGACTGGGATTTATGGAAAGGAAGAATGTGGAAGTTGGTAAACGCACAGATTTATGAATCTGGATTTTTTTCTGCATACGCACATTTCCGCTTTTGTCCGTACACCATGTTTTATTGTGAATTCTATGCACTGTGTTATGCATGAGGTCCCTGGAGAGGCCACAGCAAGACACCCCCTAAAATGGGAATGGTGGCCACAGACAGCTACTCTCCCCTTGTCCTTCCTGACTGACTCTTCTCTAGTTTGGCCTTTTGCTAGTGTCCTTGTCACTGCTGGTAGCATGAGGTGGTACCTGCAGCTGATTTAGGTGGCACAGGTAGTTCAGCTCTTCCAAGATGGCACATCCATACGTGCCATCACAAGAAGGTTTGCCATGTCACCCAGCACAGTCTCAGGAGCATGGAGAACATACCAGGAGATAGGCTGTTAACACAAGGAGAGCTGGACAGGGTCGTAGAAGGGCATCAGCCCAGCAGCAGGACTGGTAAGTGCTCCTTTGTGTGAGGAGGAACCAGAGGAGCACTACCAGAGCTCTAGAAAATGTCCTCCAGCTGGCTACTGGTGTGCATGTTTTTGACCAATCTGCACAGACTCCATGAGGGTGGCATGAGGGTCCCCTAGTGGGACCTGTGCTCACAGCCCATCACTGTACATCTTGATTGCCATTCACCAGAGAATACACAATTGGCAGCTCTGATATTAGTGCCCTGTTCTCTTCACAGATGTGATCAGGGTCACACTGAGCATATGTGACAGAAATTAAAGAGTTTGGATATATATCGTGATGAACATTATGCAGCCTGCATGACCAGTTTGGTGGTAGGTCTGTGATAGTCTAGGGGGGCATATCCTTGGAGGGTCACACAGCCCTCCACGTGCTAAGCTACGGGACCCTAATTGCTGTTAATTACTTCGATTAAATCCTCAGAGATGTTCTCAGACTTCTTGCTGGTGCAGTGGGCCCTGGGTTCCTCCTGGAGCAGGACAATGTCCAGGTCTCATGTAGCCAGAGTGTGTAGGCAGGTCCTGGATGACAAAGGCATTGATGCCATCGACTGGCCCGCATGTTCCTCAGACCTGAATCTTAATTGTTTAATTTGAAACAGTAGTGGCATCTTGTGGCCATTTTGAGTATTACACGTTTCTTATGGCACTTATTTAAGGATTAGCAACACGTTGTTTATACTTCTTTGGATCGTATAATTAGAGTTTTAATCCGAGTTTTTCTTTATCGCGGACCACACATACTGTATATACATGCAGGTTTAAAGCCATCTGTTTAACTGCCTGATACCGAAGACATCGCTGTAATGTCCTGTGGATTAACGCCCTAATGACGGCCGAATTGGATTTCACCCTCGCAGGAGTAGCAATCGAGTCGCCGCTGCGAAGGACGACGAGTACAAAGCACAGCCAGTAAAGTGTGTGACTTACTTTCTTTCAAAGCAAACAAACAAACAAATAAATAAATTGTGAAACGTGACGATAAATAAGAATACAGTGATTGGTAAAACATAAATAATGAAACGTGTCATAAAATGCAGGATTGTTTTTGTTGCTGTTTTTTTGTGACGCTCTGCGCATTAGGAAAAACATTCTGGAATTTCATCCTGGGAAAAACAACAAAAACATTCATAAACCGAGACGGTGAAAGGCGCCGTCTTTATATATTAATAGGCTACCGTGGCTGTCCGTTTGCCTGTCCAGGATTTTAAATCACCTATAGCTTGCAAACCGTTTGAACAATTGTCCTGAAATTTGGTACACATATACTACGTGACGTCTACTATCCGCTTTTGGGGTAATGATTGACCTCCAAGGTTATTTCTCTTTATATTTTTATTTTATTGTAGAATCAACTCTCAGCAGCGGGCAGAAAGGCGGCGGTGCGGCGCATGCGTATGGGCGCCGTTCTCATCCCTACCACCGACGCCATCACTGTCCCTACCTCTTCTTATCTTAAGTCTTCAATCTTCCTCGAGAATTATTTAAGTGCCAGCTTAAGTGAAAAATTAAGAAAAACATACTAAGTAATTGCAAAATAAACACTGATTTAATCAGTTTTAACGCAAAAAGATGGCAACGAAAGAAGAGGAGAAGCGGGCCGCTAGGTGGAGAAAAGAAGAAGAGCTGCTCAGGAAGCAGCAAGCGCATCAACCTCTGAGCAAACGAATGATAAACGTACAGAGAAAGAAAGAAGATAAAAACTAGTAACACTCAAGTCAAGTGTATAGCGTGCAGTGGGCCGTTACTGGTATAAAATGAAGCTGGACAGCTTGTAGAAGGTCCAAGAGGAAACTTTCAGTCATCAGTATTAACTCGTCCGGTGGCTCTTGCTGAGTGACCTGTAGGGGGCATTGCAGGCCACTAAACCGCAGGCACAAATGACCTTTTATTTAGCGCAGCGTTTCTCAACCTTTAAGTATTTGCGACCCGAGTTTTCATAACAGTTTTAATTGCGCCCCCCCTAACGTTTTTTTGAAAGCAGCCCACTAATACCAATTTGTTCTTTTTTAATTAATGATATATCATAGATGCATATTTTATTATACCTACTTAAATGTTATCGACATTTATCTAACTCTATATTTATTTTTCTAGTATCAGAATGTATAGTTTAAGTTAATTTGTTATGGTTTCAGTAGATGTATTTTTCATATTTTTGATTCTTGTTTTCTTTTTTTTCACATCTTCGTGCCCCCCTAGGGGGGCCCGCCCCACAGATTGAGACCCACTGATTTATCACAATACCCTCATAAGTTTTCTTCTACTACCAATAAACAAACTTCTGTCTCTCTTCTCTAACTCTGCTCTCCTCCAGGCAAGCCTTGCCCACCATAAAATATCTAAAATATGTACAGGTATTAGTTCTCAGTGTAATATAGCATCTCTCTTCTCTATTTTTTTTTATCTCCCTGTATTTGCATCTTATATGATACTTCCCATATCATATTTCTTGCATATATATTATTAAATTTGATTAAAACATTTAAAATAATACTTTTTATCTCTCATTCTACTCCAGAACCTTTCAAATCTAAGCATCATGTCTATCCACCTGTCAAAATGAAGACTGTGATTACATCTTGCCTGAAAGAAGGGGCCTGAGTTGCCTCGAAAGCTTGCATATTGTAATCTTTTTAGTTAGCCAATAAAAGGTGTCATTTTGCTTGACTTTTCTCTACATTCATAATGGCTAACACGGTACAACACCCTAGGACTACTGGCATCAGAGTTGAGAGGGTGGGCTCTAGCAGATGTGCTGTGTTTTGATTGGTCGGCATGATGCGCGTCAATCTTTGTAAGTAGACAGCACATGTCAGATGCGAGGATGACGAGTTCAAAGCTTCTTCAACTAGCTGCTGTTTGGCTAGTGAGCCAGAAAGAAAGATTTTTGTAATAAGTGAAAGGAGAGATGCAGTCGAGATGGAAAGTTAAGGTAAGAACCAGAAAATCAGCCTCACTGCTAGCAAAACGAGAGGCTAAATCAAGGAGAAAAAGTTCAGGCACCAGTCAAACACCGAAAACCTTTTCAAATGAGACATTTTTTTAGAAAGCTAAAAGTGGTTTTGAAATATCTGAAGATGAGCTTGTAAACCTGCCTAGTGGGGGCTGGGTGGTCTTTTACCACGATCACCGCCCCTTGAACCACTGCAGGTTTTTTTTTTTTTTCCTAATTTAACTGGAGATTTTTTCATCTGTTCTCCCAGCCATCTGACTTTATCATCGGACTTGATTGATTTGGTCTTGCTACTTATTCATTGTTATACTTGCCTAATTTAACTGTTTTTTTCTTTGAAAATTTGCAAACACTTTGAGCTCATCCTTGTATGAAAATGTGCTATAAAAATTATTAGTGTTGTTAATGATGTTGTTGTCTAAACCTGCCGCGTTGTTAGCCTAAAGGTCCTGACCGCTGAGGACACGCCCCCGACATTGTGGGAGGCGATCAGGGGCAATGGGGGGGGGGGGGGGGGGGCACAAGTACAAACAAATGTGAGCATTAAATTTATTATTAATAATAATAATAATAATAATACCAATTTGAATGAGTAATTTCTAAAGGACTGTGGTGGGTTGGCACCCTGCCCGGGATTGGTTCCTGCCTTGTGCCCTGTGTTGGCTGGGATTGGCTCCAGCAGACCCCCGTGACCCTGTGTTTGGATTCAGCGGGTTGGAAAATGGATGGATGAATGGAATTTCTAAAGGAGACAAGAAAAAACGGGGCAATGAATAAATAAATAAATAAATAAATACATAAATAAATAAATAAATAAACGATCCAATTACATTCTTGCTGTAATTCTGGCCTCAGACGCACAGCCACAACTTTGAGCAGGTGCTTTGCTTGCCTTGAAAATCCCTTGGCACAGTCTGGGACTGCGAGCTTCCACTTTACAGACGATTTAACAATCAAAACCGAGTAGCCTTCATGGGTGAAATGACAGCTTCAATTTGAAGGCATATATCATGTTGCATAAAACGAAATATTTTGCTCAGAATTAAATTATAAATACCATATATTAATATAATATCAATATATTTATTATTTTAATTTTGTGTAAGCAGTTAGGAGACCTGGGTTCACTTCCCGGGTCCTCCCTGCGTGGAGTTTGCATGTTCTCCCCGTGTCTGCGTGGGTTTCCTCCGGGCGCTCTGGTTTCCTCCCACAGTCCAAAGACATGCAGGTTAGGTGGATTGGCGATTTTAACTTGGCCCTAGTGTGTGCTTGGTGTGTGGATGTGTTTGTGTGTGTCCTGCGGTGGGTTGGCACCCTGCCCGGGATTGGTCCCTGCCTTGTGCCTTGGCTGGGATTGGCTCCAGCAGACCCCCGTGACCCTGTGTTCGGATTCAGCGGGTTGGACAATGGATGGATGGATGGATTCCTTCATATGCATTCACACACACACACACACACACACATACATACATACATACATACATATATATATATATATATATATATATATATATATATATATATATATATATATATATATATATATATATAATATTACATCTTGCCTGAAAAAGAGGCCTGAGTTGCCTCAAAAGCTTGCATATTGTAATATTTTTAGTTAACCAATAAAGGGGGTCATTTTGCTTGACTTCTCACTATATACTTTAATTTAGAGAGAGAGACGCAAATTAATACATAACAACATGAAATGTGACTATAGGTAATGAAATGTGTCAAGAAATCTGTTTTTATCGCACTAAGCACACGAGAACAGAAGGTCCTGAGCGGACTGCCTGACCATCGCAAAGCGCGACCACCACTTTCTGGCGAAAAATTCAATTCGAAGGTCCCGTAAAAACAATCGCGCGCACACTGTGGTCTTTGAAACCCAGCAAGTCAGACGCTATCATCTCACACTTTTTAAAGCGAATGAAAAGTAAACGTCTTTTAACAAATCGTCCATGAGAAAAAAAAACGCTAAGAGCTCATAAAAACTGAAATTAATAAAACCACTGTAAAAAATAATATTCGGTTATAAAGATGGAATGACAAAAATAGCATACGGAGTCAGGACACGCAAAGACTCTTAAAAGCTTAACGGACAAATGGAATTGAATTGCGGAGCGAGGCGCGCAGGCGCAGCGCTGGGTGCTGCTGGTTTCACTGCGACATTCCCCGAAGAGCTGCCAGGTATCCCCAATGCCGTGTCGCGCTTACTCACCCAGGAGACGTTTTTGGTCTTGGGAGGTTTGAGCATGGCAACCAACGCAGTGGATGTCTGCTGCCCTCAGCCCCCCGGCAGACTCTAGGGTCCCGCACTCACGTTTGCCAAACTGGCACAGCAGGCACCTGCTCCGGGGTCATGTGCTGGCTGAATATCATGCAGATCCTGATGGAAACGCCGTCCGATCCTTTCAGAGAGATATGAAGTTTCGGTAAACTCCCGATCATGTCAGTTTAAGACGCAACATAACAAGAGATAAACCAAAAAACCAACGTGAAGTCTCTGGTCTTGCTGCGCTGCCCGCCACCGCTCGAGCTGTCACATGATGGATGGTCCGGTCACACCGAGCTGGAGAGCCCAGCAGGCCGCCTGCCCGCTGTGCCCTGTGCGACTGACTCCTCACGCACGTTTATTCCCAATCTGTCGCCACATGGCACCTGTTGTCACCGCACCGCCGCGTAACCTGACAACCAGGTGAGTGAGCGGCCTCGGCAGCCTCGCTCGCGCTCGCTCGCTCTCTGCCTTCCTGGACCCTCGTCTTCCCTTGTGCCAATCTAGATTAGCAGGTCCCATCCAGGGCTCAGTTTTGCGGCGATTGCTCGTGATTAGTGGGACTTGATTGAAATCGGATTATGGAGAGGAGAATGCCGGGCCACGTGCGGCTCTGCTCCTCCTCTGCCCCTCGTCCGCGGACACAGCGCTGGGACAGCTGGGGGCGGACAAGTAAAGCAGATTAACAAAGTGAAAAGGCTCCGATGACATAAGTGGATTAATGAATTGTGGGCTAAAGTGTCACTTTCAGGGTCGAGTAGTGCAGGGAGAGCCTGACGGGAATGAAAGGAAGATAAAAAACTAAAAAGTAGTAGGCGTAACAAGGCGGCGGCGGCCGCAGCGGCACAGGGCGCTCCGTTTGCTCTACCAAGATGGTGACCCGGTGACTTTCATTATGTAACATTCTCAAATCCCGATCAGGACTGCGGGAGCCTAGAAGGTAGGAAAGAGTCCAGAACAGGACGCCTGTCCCACTCCGCTACACATCCACACGGAAGGGAGAAGTAACTTGACCTGTGCGTTTGTGGGAGGACAAGACACACAGAGGTTGGGAGAACAAGAAAACTCCACTCGGGTGACATTCGGCTGTGGCTTTCTAACCCAGGATAGCGAATCTGTGTGGTGGTGGCACTGCACTCTAGGTGGAATCCTATTTGGGGTCACCATGGGATCTATCTATCTATCTATCTATCTATCTATCTATCTATCTATCTATCTATCTATCTATCTATCTATCTATCTATCTATCTATCCTAATATTAAATTCTATCTATCATATAGTGCCTTTCACATCTATCTATCTATCTATCTATCTATCTATCTATCTATCTATCTATCTATCTATACTAATATTAAATTCTATCTATCTATCTATCATATAGTGCCTTTCACATCTATCTATCTATCTATCTATCTATCTATCTATCTATCTATCTATCTATCTATCTATCTATCTATCTATCTATACTAATATTAAATTCTATCTATCTGTCTATCATATAGTGCCTTTCACATCTATCTATCTATCTATCTATCTATCTATCTATCTATCTATCTATCTATCTATCTATCTATCTATCTATACTAATATTAAATTCTATCTATCTATCTATCATATAGTGCCTTTCACATCTATCTATCTATCTATCTATCTATCTATCTATCTATCTATCTATCTATCTATCTATCTATCTATCATATAGTGCCTTTCAGATCCGTATTTCTATGTATTCCTGCTGTGCACATTCAATTCCCACAATACAGCTGGAGACTGAGCGCCGGTGCCCAGAGCTGCTTGCTGTCACCCAGCACAACAGTGACAATGACACCGTTTCTTTCTAATGTACATATTTGTACCGAAGATGGAGCTCAAAGTGCGGTTTCAAGGCGTCACAGAACTAGATACATGAGAAAGCATTTGTTCCTTTGCACTTTTCGTTTCCCCCCCCCGTTGTGCCCCCGTTGATGTAGTCTGTCTGTGGCAGGCGGGCCGTGATTAGTGCTGGAGACCTTGGCTCATCATGTCATGTGGAGTTGTCTTGTTCTCTTTGTGACTCCATGGGTTTTCTCCGACATCATGAAGATGTCAGGTCGGTTAGCCTGTGGCTTCAATGTGGCTTAGTGTGAGTGAGGGCGGGTGTGTTCACTGGTGGACTGGGGTCCTTCCCACTTTTGATTGGTGTGTGTATATAACCTGAAAAGCATCTCCTGTGATTGTCATGTCTGTCTGTCGGTCTCTTTGTCAGTCTGTCTGTTCACATGCAGCCACTTTTCCCATGGTGCACCAATTTTGCTGAGACTTGGCACACTTGGCACACTTTACTGAAGGAAACTTTGAGCAAGGCAATGAGACACCTGCAGTCACAGGATGGGGCGGGGCCAGCGTGAAGGCGGGATTGAATGACTGAGCATTACCATAAAAGGAAAGTATGGCGTTAGATGTGTGTTTATTTATTCAACGCACTTGTAATTGTCGATTTATTCATCATTTATTCATCACCGTCCCCAGCTGTCCCAAATTCTAACAGGCAGTTACTGCCTCCATCCCTTGTGATGTTGCAGAAGAACAGAAATGGCAAAAAGGTGAGGCTTTCAAAAAACCCCACAAAATGCAGGCCTGAATCCTAATTGACCTGCCACAAGAAAATGGGAGGCCTAAGGCTTGACTAGGCCTCAAAATGGAGATAAAGTCCCCAAAAACACCATCAAGAAACCAGAATCCTTCAAATGACCACAATAAATAAGTCAATAAAAAAGCAGAATAATCCAACAATTCACAACACTCACAAGAACAACCAACACACCTTTTGGACTGCAATTCCCATGAGCCTTTATCAGACATGGGGTGGTCCCTCAACAGAGATTGACAGGTAGCCCCACCTCTTTAGGAACCACCCACAAAACACAAGCAGCATAAACTCTTTTAAAGGAGCAGTTCAGAAATATTGTTAACCATATCAGTACCCACAGCACGCCCCTTAATCCTCTAGGTGACAAGGAAGCCACTTAATGTCACCTAAGGGACTTCCTCACTCAGAGCAAAATTCATGAAAGCATAAATGTCTTAGAGGGTTGCCCTTTTCATGCCAGATTTTGAACAACAGGATCGAGATCGGAGACAAAGGTGAAGTGACGGGCACATTATTAGTCCTGGCACCACTCAGCACTAAATTAATGAAATCCGCACATTTAATAAATCATTGAAAATATGAAAAACCAAATGGAAAAAAAAAGACAAACATTAAAAACAATAAAAAAAAATCAAAATTCAGAGTTAAAAAGCCTGAAATGATTTGATTTGTGGAGCCCCTTGTGATGGTGTATCCCGTTAAGGACTGTGGTGACTGTACTGACAGTGGGCTCTGCCAAAGGCGCTATATGAAATACAGGGTGACATATTTTGCCTCCAAACACAACACTCCAGCACTCGGCCTTCTGTTTAAAAGTGCTTGGGTTAACCCAATCCCATGTGCCAGGCTCATGCCAGTCAGTTTGTCCTCCTGACCCTTCCAGCTGTGGTGCCACCACAATAACAAATCACGGTTGGCCAGTTCAGGCACTTTTTGTTTCTTTTTTTTGTTTTATTATTACTTAATTTAATCTCTGATGCCAACTGTGTGTGCCATACTTCCATGAAGACCACAAGCTAAAATTTGAAGTGTAATAAATTGATTGATACTTTCCTGAGTGTGCCCTGCCTTTACCCTGTGATGCTGCCAGCTGTTAATATGTCCATTTCTGCCCTGCGTCACCAGATCTGGGGTGCTGCCATTCAGTGGCGCTACAAAAATGAAAGAGTGAGTGAACTGGGCATGCCGGGTGACCACGGAATCAAAAATGTTCAAGTGGGCAGAGTTTTGAAAGTAGGCCTGATTGTGGAGCTGGCGTCATGGCCGGTTATAAAGAGTCTTGGCTTTAAATCCCACACTATACCTAAGAGAACGTTCCCAGTGGGCACAAGAAGTTGGCCCAGTGCCTCTCTAGGAGGGCAACTGGTGAGCTCATTGGAGTTGACCACTGAATTCAATGAAATGACCCATCTTCATACCTTCTGCTTTATCAGGGCTCCAGAGTGGCAACACCTGCAAAGTTGGTTGGACATGCAGGTGGAGCAACGCCAGGCTCTGTACGTGGGACAAGATGATGCCCACCACTCCTGTCTGTCTATCATATAGCGCCTTTCACATAGATCATGGCACTGAGCTTCAGCGTGTTTCATGTGGGTTATATGTGTCTCTGTAGTGCAGTGCCAGTGTGGAGCTGCCATGGCGAGGTACACCAAAGAAGGAACACTAAATGGGTGCCTTCAGTGAGGACTGGCACTGTGTGCTGCCAGAGTTGGCACCACATCAAGTACATTCAGTAAAAAGGTGATCAGCATTTTTAAAGATTCCGAGCTGTGGGTTCAAGTCCCAGGCCTGACGCTGAGTCTGCATGTTCTCCTGGTTTCATGTGGGATTTCTTTGTATTCCATAAAAGTTAGATTGGCATATGTGGTGAGCTGAAAATCCAACAGTGCCAGGTTAGACTAATCCAGTTTAGGGTGGGCATCTTGTATCCCTGCCATGGATTCTGAAGGTGGATGGATGAAGCTCTCCATGGTGCTTTTTCATGAACTCATTCGGCTCAATGACTCCTACCTGACGTCTCGGACCCTCACATTTGAGAATTTCAGGGTTCTAATTACGCTGCTTTGGACTGCGGTGCGGACATCGGTGACAAGCCCAGGATTATCTCAGTCTTTTTCCAGCCAAAGGGATGACAAAATAAAGAATATTAAAAAAAAAGGAGCATTTTGTTTTGTCCGCCTGTCCGGCCGCGTGCACACGTGTCGTCTGGGGATCTGGCGAGGGGCAAACGAAAGTCTGCGTATTATCACAGAGCCCAAGGGCACGGCATGGCTTAGGACTGGCCAGCTGCTCCCAAATCCACCTAAACCCTCACTGCTGCAGCTGCCAAGAGCATCACACACACACCAGCCTGCAGCCAGCTTTGGTGCCAGCTGTCGTAAGTGATGTTTTATATAGCGCCTTTCACATGGCACTTAACATGGATGGGTCAGTCTGGTGGATGCTGAATGAGACTAGAAAATGGCGGGGATAGGCTGAGGACAAGAAGTGGACAGGAAGCTGAAGGGAGTCCACCATCCTGCAGTTACACCTGTCCTAACACCATCCTGTCTGTCCCTGAACTAGGATGCCATCTTGTACAGTAGGGGTACCTGAGAATGAGCAAAAGGGGTGGTGGGGTGCTCTCCATAAAAAACACCCACACGTGATTGAAGAACCCTGTGAGGTGCCATCTGCAGCGAGTGACCCCCAGACAGCACAAGGTGTTCAGACATGAGCTGAGCCCACCACAGTCAAACACCCTCCATTAGAAGTGGCTCAGTGGTTAACTCTGCCCTCTCACAGGTCCAGAATTGGAAGATCAAATTCCAGCCCAGGCAAGTTCTTCTGGTTCCATGTGGTCTTTAGTATACTAAGATCATACCCGGGCATGCCCACCTGACAGGCCGGAGGGTTGGCACTGGGGGCCCACACTCTTAGAGCACATTCAGCAAGGAGCGGTACGGTGGTTAGCACTGCAGCCTCCCACCTTCAGAGCTGTGGGTTCAAATCCCAGTCCTGACATGCTCTCCTGGTTCCCATGTGAAATTTTTGTATTCCAGTAAGGAAGCTGGTATCCATTCATACCAAGGTAGACTCTGTAAATGTGTGAGCCTTAAATTTCATTGAGCCCATTGAGTAAAGGGTGGCATAGTGGAGCAGTGCTTAATGCTGCCAGCTCACATCTCTAGAGTCTCAGCTTTGTTTTCCAGGGCCTTTTCCCACCCACTATTCTGAAGGACACTCAAGCTGTTCAGATCCAGGACATCCAGATGGCACTGTAGCTCTAGAGGACCCAAAAAAATGACAACCCAAGATTTGGGCACAGTGCTGGTGCTGAGCAGAAACCAGTCCTAGTTCAGGGTCTCGGCCCATCACTGGGCGCACTTGAAATTTCCAGCTAACCTAAAACTGATGAGGATGTTGGAGGACCACAAGGACAATGTGCTAACAGGGCACAGGATTGGAACCTGGGCCAACGAGTCCTTAATGGGCCAGTGCTCAACTGGGTGCTTTGGACAAAAGTGTTGTGTCCTAAAAGTGGGAAGTTAAAGGTCTGGAAACAGAGAGGGTAAGAAATGGAGAAATGCCTGTGGTACTTGGGAAGTGGGAAAGTGAGGAAGACCACCCAATGGACAGTTGGGGATTAAGAGCTGCTGTGATGGTGCATTGGAATCAGAAATGAAACGGGACAGGAGGGGCATGAAGTGCCAGTCGGAATCTGGGAAGACACGCGGCCTGACGTCACTGCTGTAGCACGCTAATGCACTCCGAGGGCTCCCTCTGGTGGACAAATCGTATTCTCGTCTGTAGCTTCAAAAATCAAAAGAAAATAAAACCTTCAAACGGCAGATCAGGTAAAACACACAAAGACTTGTGACGGGCAACTCTGCAAATGCACGCAAGCCCAGTCCTATCAAAAGACGTAGTGGGGGACTTTGGTTCATTTGCAAAAAATATCTCAAAGGATAAAGCCAGAAGATATTGAAATATGATAAATTGTTTTAAAAGCAACATTTCATTTATATCACGAAGGAAATATGTTACTATGTGTAACATAAACGTGTGAATATTGAAATGTCCGCTGCTGTGCTGATGCAGATGTAGGACCCGTCCTTTGTGTGATGTGCTTTATGACGGTCCCCAACGCACAGCCTGACGTCACAATCGGGCCAGTAGATGGATGAGAGGGTCAGCGCCTGACCTGCACGAGTGACACGCCCCTTGGGTAATTGTAGGCCACCACAGCACAAGCCTGAGTCTCTCCTGACGTGTCCCCCGACACAACCATTGACAGGTGTTGCACTACGAACAGACCTTAGGAGACTAACGTCTTTCCTGCCTTTCCACTTGATCACAATCACAGAGTTACTTGCACCACCATGAACCTTCAGGTGACCACGTTCACCAGGCATATCACAGCAGTTCGGCCATAGAGTGCCACATCACGCATTGGTTATACTGTCCATGTCACGTCTGATGACTAATTCACGTTGTCCTCACTATCTTTTGACCCAACTAATGGTTCCGCTTCATTTTGTTCTAAAACTGCCTTGACAACTTCACGTTGACACGCCATTGTGTGTTTCGGCCGAAGGCTCCACCCCACTCATGAATATTGATGAGTTACCTTAGTGAGTGGTAAAATGCATAGAAATATTCAGGAGTTCTTGCAGCATGATGTTATTTTGTCCACTAGATGGCAGCAGAATACTGTGTGGAGTGTTATTTGAGGCTTTGTATTGTAAAAGGAGATCAGTGCACGTCAATCGTAAATACATTTGAATTAGCATTGAGAGATGCCGGTTTATTAAAATGGATTTGACGCTCTAACGGTAACTCCGTCTGTTTTACTGCATTTATGAATTTCTGTTTGCTGGATATGCCTTTCATGTATCTTTCTTAGTGCTTCTTGTTTCTAGTGCTTCTCCTCACAGGTGGCGCAATGGTAGTGCTGCTGTAAGGAGATTGTGGGTTCGCTTCCCGGGTCCTCCTTTTGTGGAGACCGCTTTGAGTAGTGAGAAAAGCGCTATATAAATGTAAAGAATTATTATTATTATTGTTGTTGCCTGTCTTCATTGGACATTCCAAGCCCCGTTGTATGCCGGATGTATGCCGCATGGTTTACTGTCTTAAACTGGCCACATTGTCGCTCACTTGTGGATGCCAGACAACATTATGCCCAGGTAACGCCATGTGTGCCAGATGGATGTCTTATCACCTTATAAATATACAGAGACAAAGTCACACCTGGGATTAATGCCAAGGAGGTTAAAGGATGTGCGCACCTTCCATGCCCGGCCATTCAAACATCTCACCCCACTGAGCCTGATGCCACACACTCATCTCACCCTGCTGGGCGCACACCTGCCCGTGAAGGGCGTTTAGGAACTTCACTTCACTGGGTCAGGACCAGAGACAGTGACTCTACCATAGGTGGGCACAGATTGTCATAGGGGGCAATACCAACCAGAAGAAGACCTGGGCGGAGTGGTGGAAGAGGCCTCTGAAGAAGCCAAAGGTTCTTATTATGGCCACTCACCAGCAGTCAGTGTAAAGCGGCTTATTCCGCTCCTCTGTCTCTCGCACCCAAGGGTTGTTACAATATTTTCTCTCAAATGACATAAATTGCGCTGAGTAATTCAATTACTCATTGTGTCTTTTTTTTCAGGGACACCCCACATTTTCCATTTCTCGGCTTTCAGTTGGACCACAGGGTTAACTAGGGTGACTGAGAACTCAAATGTCCCACCTTGGGATTAACCATAGAGCGACTCTTTTTTTGGCATTGGGCTCTACCAGAATCGTCCTTCCTTGGTGCAGACGTCTGTGACGTTCACGTGAGTTTCGTTCACTAATCACATCTGCTCTTCTTTTACGAAGGAATAGAGGGACGTGGACATACACGCCCCAAAAAGGGCAAGGGTAAGGCAACAGAGCTGATCACCACGCCACCGTGTCACCCTCTGCCTTCTTTATGCGATCACATTCAGCGCAGTCCGCCCTTGTTATTTACGAGTCTCACGTGACGAATGACAGCCACGTCAAAGTCACGCATCTTTGTGCGGTGGACAAGGATTTCTGATGGCTTCTTTTCATTTCAGAAACTGTGCCATTAAACCTACACGTCATCCTCTGTAATCTCCATCACATCTGCATTTGACTTTGCTCGTCCTACATCTGTTAACAGGATTAGACTCTTTGAATGAGACCACGGGGCAGAGGCGGCACAAGGAGAAGGAGGCGGTGGGCTGAAATGATGCAGCAAGGTGGCCGCTTGTCTTCCGAGTCTGAGGACGGTGCGCCTCTTGGGCTCAGTCTTCATGGGCTAAACCTGTTGGATACAATCAGCGGGTGGTCTTGACGAATAATCGGTATTTGGCGGGTCTGTTTAAGATAAAGGTGACCAAATGTCGATGTCGTGTGACAACATCATAACACAATGGAGAAAAGTGAACAGTATATCTGCCAACCCCGATCATCAGCAATCCCCTTTCACACAGGCAAAAACAAATATACATAAATATATGTTTAAATATAAACGCCATGATATGAACAACTAAATTCAACATTAAACAATAAAACAACCATGTAAACTGCCCCAAGGGAGCTAGTGAGGCACTTGAAGGGACCAACAGCAGCAGTGACAGCTCCGCACGGCCTTCCTGAACAAGAATAGTGCCAATCATCACTCTGGGGGCGGGGTCAGACTCTGTTCAAAGAGAGACGCTGGAAGGGGCGGAGCCACATGTCAGAGGATTAGGCTGTAGGGCAGGAATTATGTTGTATCTATCCCAGTTATACAGTGCCTTTCACATCTATCTATCTATCTATCTATCTATCTATCTATCTATCTATCTATCTATCTATCTATCTATCTATCTTATATAGTGCCTTTCACATCTATCTATCTATCTATCTATCTATCTATCTATCTATCTATCTATCTATCTATCTATCTATCTATCTATCTATCTATCTTATATAGTGCCTTTCACATCTATCTATCTATCTATCTATCTATCTATCTATCTATCTATCTATCTATCTATCTATCTATCTATCTATCTATCTATCTATCTATCTATCTGTTATACAGTGTATTTCTTATGTGTTTATTAATTATAAAGTGCTTTATCTATCATTAGAACATTAGAAAGAGTTTGAGAAGAGCAGGTCTTTCAGCCCAAGAAAGATCGCCAAACCGGTTCACTTAATTCCTACAAAATAAAATCAAATCGACTTTTGAAGGTCCATAAAGTCCTCCTGCCCACCACACTACTTGGTCACTTATTCCATGTGTCTATGGTTCTCTAATTGAAGAAAAACTTTCTAAATTTGTGTCAAATTCCCCCTTCAGAAGTTTCCAACTGTGTCCCCGTGTTCTTGATGAACTCATTTTAAAGTCACTGTCTCAATCCACTGGACTAATTCCCTTCATAATTTTAAATACTCCAGTCAGGTCTCCTCTTAATCCTCTGTAAAGGCTCAGCTCTTTAAATCTTTCTTCATAACTCATCCCCTGTAGCCTAGTCACTCTTCTCTGGACTTTCTCTGGTGCTGCTATGTCTTTTTTGTAGCCTGGACAAACACAGTGCATGTGTCTCTGTAATGTGTCACTTAATATGGGATTTGTTGAAATGACAAAATGGAATACATTTTATTACTAGAAATGTTTGTGTTGCGCCATTTGTTGGAATGGCATAGCAGTGGGATGGACACACAGACACTTACCCTTTTACATTAAATTTACATTCTTATTTTTGTACAACATTTTTTACTGAGAGAAGGTGCAGAGTACTGTGAATAATTCTCAGGGAAATGACTAGTATAGTTTATACTTACTACTAAATACAGAACTAATTCATGTAAAAATACAGATTTGGTAAAACACACAACAAGGCCCTGCTCTCCACCACACTATTTAGTCACTTACTCCACTTATTCTTGGTCACTTATTGTTAAAAGGAAACAACAATCTGTGCCCATTATGTAATTGATTAACTATGTCCAGCTTACATGTTAAAGAGAAAGTCAAAAGCAAAGTCACAGTCTGGAGACCTCTGCCAAACGGCTGCCAACCCTGCTCTCTCTTTCATTAAGCAGCAGCCCCAGCACTGCCCCCTGCTGGATGCCAGTCTTAACTTTACCCAGTTCTGATGGGCACCATCACCCTCTGCTTCCTGTGTCTGAGCCAATTTTGCCCAACCTGGACACACAACACCCTGAAGTGCCACTTCTTTAAGTTTGATGCCCAAACTCTGGTATGGCGCCTCATCCGAGGCTTTGTGAAGGTCCAACTAAATCGCTTCATATTCACAGCTCTGATTGTATCCTCACAGATCTGCATCATGAAACACCCCGTGTCCCCTCTATGCTGACAGTCCTGTTCTAGACATGTGCTGCTCAGTCCTTCCATTAAGTAATAACCTGTGATGTGTTAAGTTCACTGGCCAGTAGTCATTTGGATCTGATCAATCATATTTTTTATACAATTTGATAATACTGCTCATCTTCCAGACCTTAGCAATCCCCAAATTTATGCATTGACTTTCTAAAAATAGGAGCCAAGGGTTTATATCCGCACTCACTAACCTCCTTAAACATTTGAGGTCCTGGCGATGTGTTAGATGGTGGTGTATTATATGATACCGTTATCTGTCAATCGTGGGACAGCTGACTTCTGAGTCTTTGATGTACGCTCTCGCTGTTGCGACTCTGAGGACTGAAGAATCCCACGCAAAAGAAAGGCGAGATCACATGCGGCGTGCGCGCGGATCTCAGTCAGCTGTCTGCTGTGCTTGTGGCGTTTGGCATACAATCGAAAGAACGCACTCGAGTCTGAAGCGCCTAATGATAATAACGCCGCCGGGGTCTAAGTATGGCTTTCGCGACGATAACACAATTAGCGCCATGCACCTCTGTTTAATGCAATGACAACGTGACACAAGCCAGAAGAGAAAGTTATGCAGCAAGTGTGGCGCTTCTGCCAGCCTGATACGGGAGTCTGCGCAACTAACGAACGCACACACAACTCACACACACGCGCACACACACATTCTCTCTCTCAATCACTGTTACTCACACACGTGCGCGCGCCCGCGCTCCCTCGCGCACTCTCGCCCGGCTCCCAAGCCTATCGATCCGTTTTCTCCTTCCAATGCCTAACGGAATGTGCGGCCGTGTCCTTGGTTAAGACTCCTCATCCGTCCGCCAGCACGCAGCCACTTCCAAAGTAAAGAAATGAAAAGCACTCACGTAGGAAACCCGTACTCTCCGCCGGTGCCCCAGGCCACAGCACTGCATCAAGAGCGCAACAAGGTGCTGTCGGCTGGCGGCTCAGGGACTGCTGGAGTCGCTGACCATGCCCACCCGGCATGGAGCGAGGAGAAAGAAAAAGGACGGCCAGGCTCCGGTCTAGTCTGGTGGGCGGCAGGTGGTCCCGAGACGAGCAGGTAGCGGCGTCTCCTCGAGTCCGTCTAGCATCTTGCCAACGCTGTCTCCCCGGAGCCGTGCCACATCTCGAGCGCTGCAGTAGACGTGCCTCTCGTCTTGGCTGCGGAGCCCCGTCGTGCCCGGGTACCGCGTGTGGCGGGGTTGAGCCGGAGGCGGGCGGCGATGTGTCCCTTTTACCTGCGCGGTTCGTGCCCGCTCATCACGGTCGTCGCGTTCACCGCGAATGAGAAAGGCGACGCTGGCGGGGAACTTCAAGTGCGCGCTACGGCGTGCATCCTTAATCAGCTGCGGCGGCGGTGGCGACGGCGACGGCCAGGACGTGAATGGACGTCCATTTAAAGAGCGGCCTGAAAACGCCGGCAAGACATCAATCTCGAAAAGCCGCGCCGTGCCATTAGCGGCTCGTGCAAATATTTAGAAGGAAAATTCCATCAGCGGGCGCTTCAATGTCAGGCGAGCAGCAGCGCTGGAGCTTCAGGATGCCAGGCTGGTAGTGGGGTCACTTGAACTCCAGTGCAAGATTTAGAAAATTAATAATAATAATAATAATAATAATCATAATAATAATAATGATGATGATGATGATGATGATGATTATCATCATCATAATAATAATGTTTACTTCCATGTACATTATAAGTGTTGGCACAGTGTCACCTTATACATTTATTGTCTGGCGTTATACTTATGTGAGTGCTGCGCTGGTTGGGTTCATCCATTTTCTTTGTGACAGCGTAGGTTTTCTTCCCACATCCCAGAAGGTGTGCTTATAAAGTTGAACTGGTGTTTCTAACTTGGCTCCAAGTAGGTATGTGCAAGATTGAGCCCTGGGGTGGGCAGATGCCCCATCCAGGGTTGTCTCCTGCTTTGTGCCCAGTGCTTCAGAGTGAGATCCTTAACTGGTTCAAGCTAATTTGCGAATGGTATCATATCGACTCCATCTGTGAGAAAACAGGCAGGTGAGACTCCACAGGACAGACCTTAGAGGCTTGTGAGCTGAAGGACTTTAAAAGCTGGTGCAATGAAAAGTGTGGTAATTTGGACCAAGTTGGGCATGAAGGGTCATGAGGACAGCAAATCCCCTCTGGAGAGGAGACAAAAACCGGTCCTTGAACAGCTGATTGTGTCTGAGTGTCAGTCATCCCACCGCTGCCACCAGTATAACAACCTCAGGTACAGCAGGGGAAGGACTAAGACCCAGGCAAAGGCAGGTGTCTAATGGCGCTTAAAAGGACCGTTGATTGTCCCTTTAAGAAAGGACTCAGATCAGCCACTGCTGTTAGCCTCGGAAGATGCCGATCATCCTCTTAAAAGCGGGCCACTGTCCTCATGATCCTGATTCTTGTTGGTAGTCTTCTCTATACTACAACAAGGCAATTCTGCTTTTAGCCATTGATGTGTATAGATAGTTATAATTAGTAGAAAATTTAAAATACCTTTAAAAAATTTTTATTCATATATATTACATTACCAAGCACCAACTCCAAGAGTCCAGCAGCCATCAGTGTGCTGCCTCCCAGTCTGTTCCCTTTCCAGAGGAGGTGCACAAGGCGGCCTAACCTCGACCAGATTGACTGGCTTATCAGGACAAAATGCACTTTAAAAATCAAATAAAAAAAAATGCCATGAAATATCCCCAAAAAACACTCAAAATGCCCCACAAGGGAGAGGATTACCATCAACCCCTGCCTTGTACAGAGCAAGACAATGAAGAGACTTTATCAAAGGAGGTTAATTTAAGGGAATACAAGAAAATAGTTTAAAGGAGCAATAAATAAATAGACAAATAAATAAATACAAATAGACAACCCAAAACAAACTAATTCCCCACAATGAAATCAAAATGAAAATTCCAGTAACTGAAAAAAAACAGCTGAGAGTCAAAGTCAAAGAAAATACAAAACTCACAACTCAAAGCCCAGCACATTCAAAATGAGCCACCTGGACTTCAGTTCCCAGCCTGCCTTTATAAAGCTGGGGGCGGTCCCTTAATGATGATGGACGGGTGACCCCGCCTCTTTAAGAGCCACCCATAAAATTCAAGCAACTTAAGAGACCCTGGAAACACACATAGATACTACATAGTAACCTTAACAGATGATAACTAAAGAAATAATAAATGGAAAGAATACAATAAAAATGAAGGGAAACAACAAATAATAATGACAAGAAAGCAAAGAAGATAAACACACAATTTAAATATATAACATGGAGGAATGCTGACTTGACCATAAGCCACCTGAGTTGCTCTCCCCGGGCTGTGAGTTACAGTCATGTTGATTGCTTTATTGTTCATTCTACATCTGTGTCTCACGTTGGTAATCCGGCTAGAGGATGATGATGAAGATGATGATGATGATGATAATTATTATTGTGTTTGTTTTGTTGTTGAATTAAAAGAACAAATACAACTTTCAATAAAAATAAATTCATATTGATCTTACTTTATTTCAAATATAACTTGCTGAAAATCCAAAGTGAAAAAAAAATTCTAGTGATGTAGGAATATTCTACAAATAAATAAAAAAATAAATGTATTGTGAAATGTTGCAATAAATAAATAAAGACACAATGACAAGTGAGCATATGTAATGAAATTAATCACGAAAAAGTTTCATCCATCCATCCATCCAGTATCCAACCCGCTATATCCTTACTACAGGGTCGCAGGGGTCTGCTGGAGCCAATCCCAGCCAACACAGGGCACAAGGCAGGAAACAAACCCCGGGCAGGGTGCCAGCCCACTGCAGATGAAAAAGTATTTTACACTTATTTATTTTTAAATGTATTTCATTTTTCTTTCACTTATGTATTTGAGTGCCATCATAACGAGACAGGAAATGAAAACTGTCATTTTCAGCCATCAAAGCTGAGAGGGCGGGCTCTAGCCAGTGCTGTGTTTTGATTGGTGAATCATCAATGAAGGGCGTGGTCACTGTGATGAAGAAGCAGTTGTCCAGAATGTCTCTGCAGATCTTTAATTCAGCAAGGTCTGAATTCATCACCAGGGGTCAGCATTTGAAGTGTCAGCTGTGAAGGTGGTCCTTTTTTATGTCCACGCTACCAACAGCAGATGGTCGTGACGCCCTTTGACTGCTTTTTTTGGAGCAGACAAAGTAGGCATTTGCATAATGTCAACGAGATTTGGGAAGAGTGAAACACGACCATTAAAGAAGGATGTGCCTCTCAAACTGTGAAAGGCTCACATGAGCGTCACTGCACGTGGGATACCTCAGCCTAACTGATCTCAATCATCACTTCTTATAGCATGTTTTACAACATACGCCATCCTGAGGTTCTTCACATGGTGACTTTAGGGAGATCTTTGAAGCCAAGCGGAGTCTACTGTCACCAGAAACATTAAGCCAGCTAAGATCTCCACTCTGTTAAAGTCAATGATCAGTTTTCAAATTAGAAATCGACTCAACAGCCAGCACACAATGGCGTCACACACCGAGTCGGAGGTCCTCTGTTTTACACATTAATTGGCAGCAATTTCATCGGCCCACTCAGAAGACCCTCAGCTCCTGGATGTGAGACCCTAACAGCAATCCAAGGAGGCTCATAACAGAGACAACGCAATGTGCTTGTGTGTACCGAACCCGCTCCATGGAGAGACCTGTCAGTTCATTAGAAAAGCAGAAAAACTGCGAGCAGGACATTCAGCTCAACAGGCACATCCACCCTCTGTCCTAAATAACATCATGTTGAGTTCTGAAGGTCCCTAAAGTCCTCCTGTCCACCATACTACATTGTCACGTATTTCATGAGTCTGTGGCTCTCTTCCTAATGTTTGTGTGAAGTTTCCCCTTCACAAGTTCCCAGCTGTGTCCCCGTGTTCTCGATGGACTCATTTTAAAGTCGCCGTCTCGACCCACTGGACTAATTCACTTCATCATTTTAAACACTTCAGTCAGGTCTCCTCTTCTTCTCTGTAAAGGCTCAGCTCGTCTAATCTTTCCTCCTAACTCATCCCCTGTAGCCCCCCATAATCAGCCTAGTCGCTCTTCTCTGGACCTTCTCTTGTGCTGTTATGTCTTTATGGAGACCCAAACTGCCCCCAGGACTCCAGATGAGGCCTCACCAGTGTGTTATAAAGCTTGAGCAGAACCTCCTGTGACTTGTACTCCACACGTCAAGGCGCTATATGACCTGACATTCTGTTAATGGCTTCTGAACACTGATTGGCAGTTGATTGTGTTGAGTCCACTACAACTCTTAAATCCTTCTCATAAGGTGGACTTTTAATTTTCAGACCTCCCATTTTTACTTCCTACATGTGACATGTTACATTTACTGACATTAAATGCCATCTGCCACAAATCTGCAGTCCAAGTGTCTCTGTGATGACTCAACCGTTTCTAGATTATCTGCTCTCCCACCTGATTTGTTATCCTCGGTAAACTTCACCATCTTCTTGATG